>NC_043969.1:31289852-31409852 GCF_902148855.1 Sphaeramia orbicularis | reverse complement strand
CTCGCTGTGGTGCTCATTTGGAAGAGCTTGCTTAATATTAATCTCTTATTATATATCATTCATTTTAAAACATAACTTTAAGCAATACTAATTATAATGTGAGCTTTAAAAGCATGATGATGAACTACTATTATTCTAGGCATCTGTTACTCTCCAGCTCATGAATTAATTTTTATTGCGTAAAAAGAATTAACCAGTGAAGGATTTCTTTGTATCCTTGTGCTGAATCATTGTACTCTGATGGCAAACAAACCTAGAAAGTGCATTTTTATTTGTTTTTTATAAATTGATATACCCCAGTAGAGTATATTATTGACAAATATATATTTCAACTCTAAAACATCAATGTTTTTTTGGCCTAAAAAAGCCAGCATCACTTGGGATCCGAGCAGCGTTGACCTCAAAAAATGTACTAGAGCTGGACTAGTTGCAAGTAAAGACTTTGCACATTCATTTCCAGTTACTTTAAACTCATTTACTGGTTCTTTCTCAGATGCAATGACTCACCCAGAAACCAGACCCCTACAGCCAAGCCTCCCAAGAGTCCAACTACGCACACCGCTGCCAGTAGCCTCACCAATCTGTGAGCTAAATCAGCAGTAAGATGGGAATTAATGCCATGTGATCCCAGATATGAGCTGAGAAGAATCATTAAATGTCAGGTTTTACATATATAGAACACCAACGCCCAGCAGGAAGACGCAAGAAGAGCATAATAAGCTGTGGAGTGCACATGGACGGTACTACACCGTCTCAAACAAATCAGCATGGTGACATTTTGATTAGAAAGCACGGCTGTTTCTCTTATCGCTGCAGATGGCTTGATTAAGTGCAGAGACATAGTTAGATCTATTTGGGAAACTGTGGTTTAATTGATGATTTGAGCACTAATGAAGCAAGATTGTCTGAGGTTTGATGCTCATCAGGTGGTGCGCCACTGGAGCTTACCATGAGCTGTGGAATGAATCCTTTTTAACCAAGTGCTGCACTGCACTCCTTTGGTCTCTGCAACTCCTGCTGCTTTCTCTAAGTGAAAAGGATGACTGACAGCCGCCGGGTTCTCAATCACTGATAATGCGTCTCCATCACGACTCTGTAAGGATTATAGTTGCATGTCAGAGCTCATTTACTCCCTAGTGTTGGTGATAAAGTTTTGGTTTAGTACTCGAGACAAAAGCTACCTGCTGACCATCTGCTGCCTGACAGCATACTGTGCACCTGTCAGGCTGATTTTAATTAGGTGCAATGTAATCCTGGATATTAGCCTCAGTGGACCAGTGCAGATGTATGGTGTCAAGCTCTAGGTGTGTACAGGTGTATATGTCATATCTCCTCAGTGATTGAAGCATAATGAGCACGCTGAGGCTTGGGCATCTTGCATCACATACTCTCATCTGAGGATAAAATCTGTTTTTTAGTAGTATTTTTTATTTTAAAGATCATATATACTGTGCTCAACTCTTCAGGGAGCAGCTGCTCCTATAAGCAACATATTGAGAGAATTACAGTAATTATAATGAAGCTTTCTATAGATATACATCGCAAGCTTGGCATTACCCAATTACAGCACTAGTTCCAACTAAATAAATACCATAGCATCTGCTCCCTTTAAATTCTTGAGGGTAGCTAAACATGTAATTTTAGTCTCTGGAATAAGAGTTAAGTAATTCATTACAGCTGTACAGCATTGGGTCATAAGAACTACACCAGATATAAAACTGAAACATAAGGAAATGTGATGGAGACAAGTGTATTCCAAATTTTAGGAGAGCACTGCATGTGTAAACAGCATCTGTTGTAGACCGAGGGTGCAAGAGAAGGTGACGATGTGAGAGAGGTGCTATCAGTAATGCACGTGTCAGACAGATGGAGCAAGGTGTAGTGAATATTTCAGTGTCTTGTTTCTTACCATGTTTTCCTTGCGTACAGTCCTGAGTTAAAGGCAGCGGTGTCCGTGCTCATCTGTAGGCCTGTCCTAGAGGTAGAGGTCCGTCCTGTTCCCAGTTGATGCACCATTTAACAGAATGCAACTCTGGATTTTCCCTTCACAAAGAGACAATGAGGTCAGCAGTGGTGCAGAGAATGAGGCTGTTGTTTGTCCAGGGGGGTCATGGGGCCTGTGGAAGCAAGCTGAACCAGGTCTTTGTCGGGGGAAGCATCTCCAGAGATACCTCCAAGCTGACTATTGGTAGGACACGGGGGGTTGCTAGGTAACACTTTTACCTGTGCCAAAAGATTGTCCATTTTCGCCCTGAGACGGGTTATTACCTGACAGTTTGTAAGTTCTGGGAGAAGGTCATTATTACAGATTGTTGAAAAGTCTCATATCATGTCAATCCCTGTCATTTGCAATCCAAAGCTATCGTCTCTCAACACTCAGGAACAAAATGAAGCCTGTTCTATCCACCCACTGACAGATGAGACTTTCTCCTCTCATGCTTTTTCACTTCTTGAACCATCAGAATAGTTTTTCTGTATTTCAAATGTCATTTTTAGAGGAAGGACAGCAGAAGACGACAATCAATCTGGCTAAAAATAGTGAAAGTAATCAACAACTGAGACAAGGAACATGCAAAAATAGATCAAGGCCTGTCATTTACTTCAGTTATTCTTTAGCAGAAAAAAGAAAACTCTCTGCTTTAGTTATAATTTAGGCGAACTGAAGGAATATTTAATGGAGTGGTTCCATATGTTTGTGTCACATGTGTGATGTGGGATTAGTGAGAGTCCAGGTGATGGGAACAAGTGCCAGGAAGAAAATTCCTCCTCGTCCGACTGTCAAAGCTGAATCCAAGAAGGGGCCCACATCTATTTGGCTCATCTAACAGCTGTCATGTGGAATTATTTGGAAATCATATAATAGAGTAATGAACATTGCGGTAATGCTGTAAATTGCATGTGATGGAAAAACAGCTGAAATTCAGACCAGTGGGGCTTTGAGGTTAATAATGTTTGATAATATTAGGCTTGTGCTGAATTGTTCTTCTGCAGAAGCAAACAGAGGAGCAGTGAGCACACGTCTATTTAGTCGTTTTCACATTTGATGTCTCCCTCTTCTGGTGAAATGTGTTTTCTCACGTAGTTTTGTCTGTAAGATGTCGGAAAATAACCTTCTCTGACTAAAAATGGAATATGCACCAATTGCATAATTTCCTTGAACGTTTGAAATGTCTTCAGTTTTATTTTCTATTAGAAAATAAATGTGAGGTCATAAGCACTCCACATTTTATTCAATATCATTTATCCATGTTCTGTTTTCGTTTTTCAAAGTGAGCCCTGCTTTTCTGTCTAAAAATAATACTAATACTGTTCTGTCTGTTTTTTTGATATCTGCACTTAAGAACACACTCTTATAATCAGATTCTTACATAAAGCCTTCACCAGAGCATGCTTAAGACTTGAACAAGAAATAAAAGATTTGTCCAAGAAATCAGTCTTAAATTGGAGTTAAAATTATGCCAAAATGTCTAAAATTTAAGTGTCTGATACTAATGGCAGAGACACCACAAACTAGAGCTTCTGGAAAGACCATAAATGGAGTTCACACCTGCATGAGATTTATTCCAGGGTTGAAGACGTTCTACAAATGGCTAATCAATTTATATCATAATAACCACAGGCCAGCTGAGTCTTGGTGAGCTTACCAGGCAGTGTTAGTATTTAATTGGACTTCTGCCTCGTGCTCATCATCTGATCAGAAGTCTTAATTTCATGAGTAAATCCCTCCAACATGACAAAAACAATAACAGTCTGTTACCTTGCATGGGGGTGCCACAGAAGCCCAGTGTGGACTACATTCATTTATTTATTCATGTAGCACAGTCTGAGGCCGCACTGTGAAGAGGCTGGCTACAGCCCAGTTTGGAGCTGTGTCCATCTCCCTGTGCACCAAGGGGGTAGCACTCTCCCTGTTTGGTGTGCTGAGATTTGATCAGCTCCACTCTTATCTGAGCCATTAGTATGTGTGCTTCTTTCAGCCGCCAAACCTTGAACATCAGATGCAGTCTCTTAGTCCCTCTTCGGAAATCCCATAGTAGGTTTCTAACTGAACAGAGGAGAAGCAGGCTTCTTGTGAGGCTTGGACACAGTCTGCTTTGACGTGGTTTGCCAAAGTCCAGCCCACCAAAGCATTTAAACTGATTCATTGATGTGTGGGTTATCATGAGAGCTGGCCGTGACCTCTCGCAGAGATAGCCATTAAGGGTTGGACTAACCACAGACAGAGGCAGGGTTTACTGAAGCCTGTTAAAGGGACAATCTGTTACTGTAATGCAGTGGTTCCCAGCATTTGACATACCAATATAGTCCCGTCAGATAAGATTATGCTTCATTATCACCAGTCATGCCCTTTGTCCATTTGATCATATTTAAAAGATGAAAAGTGGATGTGTAATATATCTGCTCCTTAGAGTGTGAGTGGATGGATGGTTTTCGGCAGTTATCCATTACTTGAGGGTACTGATTTCAGCTTTTTTTTGCTTTTGATTGGATGATGCATGTTACAGTCTACTCAGGTTATAAGTGTTTTTCAACCTCCGGGTCGCCTGGAATTCCAATAGGGTCAATTGCAATTTCTAGTAATTGATAAAAATAAAAAGCATTACTAATAAAAAAATATATGGTGAGTTGAGAGAGACAATCACGATACATAAAAGACATGGCAAACTGAGGCTGAAACTGAAGCACTGTGGTACTGTTTATCTTTCAAATGTTCATTGTGGTCGGTGTAAGATGCTGCAGCTCTTTCATAATGCATAGTTTGAGTTATTGTTTGTTCAGTATTAATTGTCAGCCTTGTAAATCCAAGCTGGACTGACTGTACATATCCTGACCAAGGAAAATGAAATTCTCACTTTGTGCAGTAATGTACACCTGGCTTTTCTGCCTCCGTCCATAATGATATACATTATATAGACTAAATGTCATCTAAAATTAACATTTATTTGCAACATAGTATAGCAAACTATTACATGATCAAAAACATATTACTTTTAGCAAAAAAAAAAAGTCTATTTTGAATGTCTGGGGTCGCCAGAAATGTGTGAGCCACAGAAGTTTGAGAGCCACTGGGTTAGTAGAAGCCGTTTTGTGCATTTAGCCTAAAAGAGAATGTACTTTTATCAGTTAATGTGACAAGAAGGGAGCCTCACACAAATTAAATGGAAATGTCTTTTGTGTGTGATGTGTACATCCCAAAGTTCACATTTTCAGGTGTTAAACTGTATTTTATGCTACTTAATATTTTCCTCTTTGCCACATTTCAGCTTCCACCTCAAAATCCCACAACTCAGTTTGTCATTCTACCCTTAGATCCATACGACACTCACTCAACAAGCTCTGTAGAACAAAGGTGTGAAAAACATCTTTTCATATACAAAAACTGTTACTGGACAGTCACCGCTGTGTCTGTACTGAACTGGATTAAAAGAGTCAACCTACAGGTTTAATGTCAAGTGGCAAACTCTGCTCTTAGGTTTTTTTGAACCAAACAAATGCAATTATGCACAGCAAAATCTCTGGATCAGCACACTGATTACATTTGGACATTTGAAGATGATACTTTCAACCCACTTTACCTCAGTGTGCAACTATTTTCACTGAGTATTTTTATGTGAGCGTTCTTAATTTTGCATGTTTTGTATCTAAATGTCTCTGTATCTCGACATCACAGCAAATGAGGGAAACCTCAATGGTGGCATAAATAATAGTTTTGATTTCAAATAATGTTTGTGATTTGTTATTTAGCAATTTACTCTGAAATAAATATTTTAAAGACAAAACAGATCTGGTTATTAAACATACATCATAGAGAAAAAAAAAGTGAATGTATCAGGAAAAACAGACCATAATGTGGATGGGAATCATAGAGAATCTCACAATACACTGCCTGTGTCAACAATACAACAATACTGCAATATTTTACAAGAGAGATATCTACACTGCACCAAAATGTCTATATAACTGAGGAAAAATAAACACCCCCAAAAAGGAGAAAAGTGCGGATTTTAAAGTTAGTGCCTTTAACACACAAAGTAGTGCTTTATGAATATGTCAATATCTGGCACCGATGTATTGAGAACATTTCGCAAGAGGAAATAATAGAATATATTCCCATTTTGATATATTATTCCACTCCTCTGTAATACTGTTTTTTACTGATCTCAAAGTTGAGATTCACAATACTTGTTTTACCTCAAGCGTGCAAAGAAGTACAATAAATCCCTGTTCAGATAAACTCAGAAGACAGAAGCTGTTACATATGTCGTACACCTCAGATTTATTATGTCTAAAAACAGCTGGTTTGAGCTTAACTTGTCCTAAGGGTTCCTTGTTGTGCATGTGTGCCAATTGAAAGTTATGCAGGTCATGATGCAGCTCAGGGTGAGGCTGGAATCGCTGATCTGTGCTCCCCTCTATCACCACACTCTCTCTAACTCCACCAGGTCCTCTCCTCTGTGCTTCGGTAATTGTATTGCTCTGCTGGCACCAAACACTGTCTCTGTGGAGCAGTAAATCCTCTGCTGAATCCAGACTGCAGTGTGGGCTGTCTCAGCTCTGGTCACATACCGCCCTCTTGTGGTTGACTGTGAGACATTCAGTGCTGGATTTAGGATTCAAAGCATTCAAACAAAAATGAAAGACATGTTGAATTGTTGTGTTTTTGCGTACATAATCCACAGTCTCATGTGTTTAGATATACATTACGCTGCTGATTATTTAGAGTTGAATGCAAGATGATTTTCTTCTTCTATATGTCAAATAAGATGTCACTTAGAGGTCACACTGAGTGTAATTCTGTAGCTTAACTGTCTGAGGAAATTGGTTTGATTACAGCGCCTGCATTATACCCTATGGATTATGCAGCATTTATATTCTAATTTCAGTTTGCAGTATATTGTCTATATAAGAATTCGTCTGAGACAGATCTAAGCATGTACATGTCCTCATCATAGCCTCCAAATGGTATGCAGTTGTGTCTGTATTGAAAGTGGCAGGATGAATAAATAGCTGTCATGTATGTGTTTGTGTCTTGTCTTGTAGAGGCTAATGATATTGAGGGTGGGTAAGAGCAGAGCTGCTCCTCACCAGATGGTGGGTAATGTGGTTTGCTTTAGCTGCCCACCATGCTTATTCTAATTAAACAGAGGCGATTACATTAACACTGGCTCCCACTCAATCTGCTCCTCCACTGAGCATGGCCTTGGACTGAAGGTGGGCTGGGGATCAGGGGTTGAGGGATTATGCGTGTGATGGTAAGACATTTGACTTGATACTAATTCATGACCTAAGAAGTGCAAGTTGGAGAATATTATTCAGACAAGACTGCCGTCCCAACTGGGACAAACTAAAAGCTTTTCCCACACTTTAGCTCTCCTGTTGACTCTTAAAAAACCCTTGAGCAAGGCTTTTAACCCCCATCTGCTCCGGTTATGGGTTCAGTGGTCAACAACATCTGACACTGGATCTACTGTGGCGCTGCTGGAAAGTGGAGGAATGAGCAGCCTGAGGTGGTTATGAAGCAATTAATTAAATGAATAATGAAACAGCCTGTAGTTGAGCAATACTGAAACATTAATAAAAAGAAGAGAGAGAGAATTTACAAAATATAACGGTCCTTGTGTAAAACTAGATTCTGATGTGTGTTAAATGGATAACAGATATTTTAAATACATGTCTACAGTAATAGTAGTACAGACAGGCTGTTACAAAACCCGCCCCCTCTGAAATTGCAGTTTGATTAACCCATCAGTCCATTTCCCTTATTTTCTAGCTCCCTGTCATTTCTTATGCTGTCACATTTCATCAGTTATCACATATATTTTTGATCTTGCACATTTCTGTAACTCTGAATAAGTTAGAAATGAATCACGTCTGGGCTCTTGCTTTACTTTACTCGTCTGAAGCTTTAGTAGTTAATTTTGGAACACTTTTTCCCTCAGAGGTATTCTTAGGTCAGTCATGTGAACTGTCAGAGGTTACATTTGTTGAAGAACAGCAGGAACTTCAAGCAACTTAGAGCTGCAGCTAATGATTGTTTGCGTCGTTCATTGATCTACCAGACATTTAGATGATGAATTAAACAAACTGTCAGCAAAAAGTATAATAGCAATTAATAAACAGGAATTGAAAAGAGAGAAGTTGTAATAAGGGGGGGTAAAAGTGCATACATAGTCGAAGCACTGACATGAAGAAAAAGTAAAAGTAATATTGACTTAGGCTTCTTTACTTAAGTTAAAATGTGTAGGCTGTGAAACGTATTCCAAATATTTAAGTATAAATTAATGGGTTGAAGGGCATTTCTCCCCATTCCTGTGCAATGTTAATGTTTATTTAATAGTCAGCAGATCAGTGAAATTAAACTATTCTAATGTCAAATAAAAAAAACTCAATATAATAAGCATTGTCTTCACTAAAGTGTTTTTGTTTTTTGTTTTTTTTATTTTAACTCTCTCAGAACTTCACAAAATGTTATTCCTTTATTCTTCTGTAATCAATAATTGTGGCAGAAAGTGCAGGCATTTATGTTAAAATGTTGGGAATAAAATTAAAAAGTTGTTGGAAAAGTACAGTTCAGATGCCTGAAAACCCATGCTTTGTACTTTCCACTAATGACTACAATTTCACACTGCTTTTCTCACATCTCATCAGTCCCCCCAAAAATTATCACATTTTTAGTCTGATATATCAAAGTAAAGCTTAAAATCATCACATTTGACAAGATAACACCTGCAAAATTCTGGAACTTCTGTTGAAAAATGTTTTTACTTTGTCATAAAAACACCTGAAAATCATAAAAAAAAAATACAATTGATTAGCAAATCAACAAATTCAGCAGCAATGAAACATAAAGTGTCATCGTTTTTGCTGCTCTGACTTTATACCATACTTCTCAAACATGTTAAGTCACCTGGTCATTGAATACAACATGATGAGTTTAGCAGAGATAGTCAGATGATGTCATTTTCTGGTGCTAAAATGGAACTTACATATTCCCTGTGGCTTTAAAAAACCTAGAACACTAGAAAACTACAGTGTAATAGTTTCAGAGAAAAACAGTAAACACTGCAGGTTTGAATTTAGCTGACAGGGTTGAAGTCTTATACCTAGAAAATAGATTACACAATAAAACATTTGCAGTGCACTCAGGGGCTACTTTATGGGGAAAAAGAAGATGATGGGAGAACTAAAGGAACATATTGCATTTGTAATAACCAGTTAAATCCCAAAGGTCTGAGGTACTGAACATAAAAAAATAAATAAATAAATAAAAATTGGGGGAAATGTACAGTAAATGCTGCCAATATTGTAATTAAGCAGGTTTGATCAGTCTCAGTTGGACTGAGTTGCACAGAGAGTAGTGGCACACCTGATGTACTGATTCTTAGCTCTTTTCACATCTGGAGTAAATCTCAGGCCAGCTGTGGCTCTGGCAGAGTCCCATCAGAGGTCACCACAGAGCCTGGAGTGACTCCAGCTGTTTGCAACTCGCACAGATGACACATAAACTCTATAAACAGCTTGAGCCTGCGAAGGTTAGTGGCAGGAGCCAATAAACCGCCAATGGGATCGGTAGCATTGTCTTTGTCCAGATGATGGGCAGGGCCATAGCGATGCTGTAAAAACTTAAAAAAAAAAACAAAAAAAAAAAAACAGGAGCAGAGAGCCTGAAGGGTGCAGACTTGGACCACATGTGAACGCAGTCGTGAGAAATATGAGGCAAATGAGACAGGATGCATAAAATAGTAAACTGTTTTTATTCTTTTTTTTTAACCATGCCACCGAACACTGACGCATACAGAGTTGTGCCTGAATCCACACTGAGAAAACACTTTCACACACTGTGTTACAAAGCTGTAATGAAGAGGGATTTTACTGCACACATGGCAAGAAGAACCACCCTGATTGGATACCAGGTCGAGCTTTGATCTGGCCCTGAGGTAGACAGACATTGACATAATCTAAACAATGCTAATCACATCCTTCTAGGACACATCAAATAAAAGGACATCTGCATTATCACAACATAGAAAGATCAAAGAAAAAAACCCTTTTCAAACAAAAGTGCTCTATTTCTTTTGGTCCACCGAGGAAATCCATTTATAGTGCATGTTCATGTAGAATAGATACAGTGAATGTGTGTTTTCATGGCACTGAGTGTTGTTGGCTACTTAAAGAGGCATTGGTAATGCCCACAGATGCCAAGATTTACTTTACACACTGTTTTCATCCAAAGATCTCAGTCCATTGTCACTTTGAAGGGAACAATTTGAGACAAGCGTGTACTTTTTTTCTTTTCTTTTTTTTTTTTTTTTTTTTTTTTACATCAAAATTGCTTGGAACTTGCATCAGACTATCAGCCACTATCACAGTATGTTGCTTCCAGTTGCAATGTTCAGACAAGTGGATCTACATGGCAGTCTATCTTTAATTAAGTAACAATAAACAAACACCCAGAAACAACTACCAATAGCACAGACCCATGTACTCAAGCACATCAATGCTCTACTTATAAAAGAGGCACAAGGGAGGGATCTTAATCAAATCAGAGACTTATAAAACACACACATTAAGATGTTTCTCAAATCATACCAAATGTAAACAGATAGCAAATTACTGTAATACAAAAATACAACATGTTTAAATCTATAAGGCCTGTGTTAGGCTCACATAAGGGAATAACATACCATGACAGTTTGTACATTACAGCTACACTACAACTGACAATAACCTGCTCATAGTGATTCAATGTCAGAATTTTCTTTTCATGTTAAAAAACAACTTGTTTTCACGTTTTCTTCAAAATTTTCCTAGAAAATTCTGATTCTTGGATGTATAAGACATCTATATATAGTTAATGTTTAAAAAAAACTACACATAAAAGCCATGTTGAGGCATTTTTTTTACACACTGTTTGACCATTTAAATCAGAATGGTAGTTTTTAGGAAATTAAAAGTATCAATGAATGAACAATTTGCAGTAGGTCTAAAACAAACAGTGAAACGCGTGGAGAGGTAGAGCTCGCTCTACTAGAAATCATCTCAAGAAATGCCGACTGTGATGAAAACCAGCACATATTTGGTAACAAATAAACAACATATAAATAGCAAAAACCTATTGCATTGCAAGAAAAAAAAACACAAATTGCGAGCCAGCTAGCTCAAAACAATAACACCCACTGCAAGAGAGACAAGGCAATTAAAGAGATCAAGCTCATGAGGTCAAAACGTGGCAGCCATTCAAGTAAAACATGCAGAAAATAAACGACTCCAAAATAAAAACCCAACAGCAGAAAAACAAAATGGAAAAGTCACAGGAAATTGGGAGAGAAAATGTTGCAAAGATCAGTCAGTCAAGCCTTCATGGAATTATTTTCAGCATCTGCTGCACAATCATGAAGGTTGCTTCATGGTTTAGCAATCAATGAAAAAGCAACTGCTACACATACAGGTCAGCAGTCGCAGCCATTGTGGCATTGATTTGTACCACAGTGGATCCATTAGAGATACAGTTATATCAAAACTGTGTCTGTGTGTGGACCAGGGCTGAAACACCAAAGCAATCATCAAGTGGTTAATTGTTTAAATAGTTTCTCAAGATGTTTTTTCTTCAAGTTTCCTTTTTTCAGCTTTTCACATTGACTGGAAATTTCTTTGGACTGGACTTTGATTTGACAAAACAGTCATCAACAGTCACCTTCTGGCTCTGAGTCAATACGAAGGCAGTTTTGGAAAAATTTTAGTTTAATTGTACAATGTACTTTGAAACGAATAGTGAAACTAATGGTTTGTTGCAGCCCTAGTGATTTTTGCATGTCCCTGTCAGGTAAAAACATTGTATCTCCCCAAGTGGCAGCTTCCTCTTATGCATTTTCAGCTCATCCAAAGAGTCAGATGTTTCATTCATTTAATCCCCTAAAGAACATGTGATCTTTCAGTTTTAAAAACTAGTAAAACTGTAGGTACAAAGTTTTCACCCTGCAGTGACTCTTTGCCTGTGTGTGCATTCAGTGTGTGTGTGTGTGTGTGTGTGTGTGTAAAGTCTAAGTCCTGCTCAGACATAACAGACGTACAGGTATGTCTTTTCTATCCTCCAGTCGGCCGGCACCTCCTCTGGTTTGTGGCCCTTCATGTGCTTCTGCATGGCGGCCAGGCTCGGGCAGAAGTCCTGGCAGATGGTGCACTGGTACGGAGACGCTCCGTTGTGTGTGCGCAGGTGCTTGATCATTGCAGAGTAGTCTCTAGACCGTTGGTGACACAGCTTACACTCAAATGGCTTCTCACCTGAAAAATTCAACAATACAGCATTAACCTTGTAGACCTGGAGAGAACGGCCTGCCAGGTGAAACGTGATTCACCTCTACCTCAGTCCACTGTACTTGTTACGGGATTGTGTGGTGTGTTGGTGCTGTTGGTTTACTCATATCGGTTTGCCTTTTTTCACATTGTCATATTTTTGGCTCGACAGTATTAGTCACCACAATTACAAAATTTTTTTTTGTTTTTCTGACCTCAGTGCAAGGTCAGATGGGAATCTGTAACATTAGGTGCAAATTTAGAAAGTTTATAATGCAAATTTCAATGATTTAAAGTAATTGTTCATAATGTGTCGCTGTAATTACATTTAAGTGTGTTCTATAATCTCACATATATTACATTATAAATGCAAATGCAGATCTAGGATACAGGTTGGTAGTTAAAATGTAGAACATACTGTATTTAAGTACTTTATTTTGATAAAATACATAAATACAATAGAATACATTAACTTGTTACATTTAATGGATTTTCTGACATAAACTGTGTAGTAAAAGAAAAGTTAAGTTATATTCGACATATAAATTGTTTTTGTAAAATCACCAACATTGTCATTAGTAACTATATTAAATAACATTTTCTTAGTAACTAACAAATTAAAGATACCTTTATTTTGTAATGTAATTTTGTAACACCATCACATATACCTAGATACTTCCAAACACTGACTATTTAGAAGTATTTTCATTCTTAAACTGTGTTTATTTGTGAAAATACTATTTTTCATTCATACACAACAACCAGCAGTGTGTGTTTATCAGTGCTTTTTTATGCATTTGTGTCTGACTCAACCAGTACATCTTTTATGTTGTTTTTAATAATGAAGGTTGGCAGCGCAGATAAATAAGCTATAGCTGCGCTTGAATTTAATTTGCATTTATTTATTTAGTAGGAACAATGCTTTTGAAATTGTTCAAAGATAAGCATGAAGGCTGATGTGTTTCCACAACTTATAGCGTTTGCTAATTTTCAACCCTTGTCGCTTGGTTACACAGAAAATGTTTGTTTTTCAGCAATTTGTTGTTGTAATAAAACTATAGAATATCATAGGTCTAAAAGAGAACCCTTTGTGATGTGTGATGTACAGGTTTGTTCGACTTCTGAGCACTGACCTGTGTGCACACGGTAATGTGTCTCTAGCTGGTGTTTGAGGCTGAACCTCTTCCCGCAGCCGTTGCATTCATAAGGCTTCTCTCCTGTGTGGATGCGTTTATGGCCCCTCAGTGTGCCGTCGTCTCTGAAACAGCTCCCGCAGAATTCACACTCAAACGGGTGATCGCCTGAAAACACAGCCGTGTCACAGCAGAGGCGACAACACCAACACGGCCCATTGTCATGAGAGACAATAAAGGGCAACTTCTACCTTGGCATGCCATGGTATAGTGCCCATGTAGATGCATAAGTCAAACAGTGGCATGGCTCTTTATGCATGTGCATATTAAGCAGGAATATAGTGTGTTTTTAGATGCTGATGTTATGACATGAAGACACTCCTCTTGGCTGTCTGCTAATAGCTAATAAAAGTCCTCCAGGCATGTGCTGCTCTGTTCTCTATACTGTAGTTAATCTATTTCTCTCCTAGGCTGAGGGTTTGACTCATCTCCAATGACCTATGTGCCTCATTATCTCAGTGTCCACAGCAACAGCCAAGTCAGAGGATACATTGCTCTCCTCATTACAGGCCGATTCTCCCCAATCCCCCACCCCACTGTGGAGCAGATGACATTTACAAAATGTTACTTCCAAGCAGAATGGCATACAAACAAGATACGCTGCCATGGCCAAAACTCCCTTCACTTCTGTCTCTTCACATCAATTATGTATTTCTCCTGTCTAGACATCAAGTCGTCCTGACAGCTGGGAGTGTTATTTAAGGTAAAAGAAGAAAGGGGGACATCTTTTCAGTAAATATCTCTCCATCTCCTGCGGCACTAAGACTCACCCTCGGTAGAACACACAGACAAGTCATTTCCATTTGCTTTTCCTTCAATATTTATTTGGGTTTCCTCTATCATTTTGGGTGAACCACACTAGAACTGACAGCCGTGAATTGCAGAAGCCCAAAGGCTGTCTAAGAACCCAAAATATAAACAGGATGAAATTGCCCAAAATATGCACCGGCCATAACGGTACAGTGCTGTCATCAGAGAGGTGAGTCATCTTATAGAGAAGGAAAAAGTAGGGTGGGAGAGGATGCATACAAATCAGCTAAAACCTCAAAGCCAATAACCTAAGGAAATTAACCTACATACAAAAATAAGTAGAGCTTTCTTTGTCTTGTGTTTAGCGTATGCATGCTTTTGACACTTCATGTATGTTTCGAGATTCTTGTGACAGCATATTGCTCTACAAACAGCAATAATGGTGCAAACGATGTGTTTCTTACCCGTGTGCGAGCGCAAGTGTCTTTTCAGCGTTGTGTGGCTAGGGAAGGGGCGCTCACAGTGGCTACAGATGTAGCTGTGCATGCCTGCATGGACCTCCATGTGCTGCTGCAGGGCCTTCTGGGTCTGGAAGCGCTTTGCACACAGCAGACAGAACACCGCCATGTCAGTCCCTAGAGAACACACAAGACACAGACGCACAGTTATTTCAGTACCATACACAGACAGGGCCTTAAGTGGGGAAACTGGGTCACTTCAACTTTGTGTGAGTCCTCTGAGGGAAAAGCTTCTTTCAAAGAGCAAGTGCCTCTACCTAAACTAACTCCCCTAAAAGCCCAGAGGCACTTTCAACTGTGAGTCTTTATATGTTCTATTTTCAACCATGAAAGTCATTGTTTTCTTTAAGAATTTCCCACACAATGCACAGCATGCCAATCACACAATCAATGGCTCCTTCCTGGTGTGTTAGATGTGTAATTATTCTCTTCATTCCCCATCAGGAGTCAGCTTCAGCCTGTGAAGTCCTCTGTCTCTGTGCTCAAAGAGCGGCTGATAGTAGCTCCACCCTAAATGATGCCTACACTATGTGCTCTGTGCAGAATGTTAAGTAGTGATATCAAGCCATTAAAGGCAGGACTGCAGGAAAAAACACAATCCAGTTTAATCCTGTGTGTGACCTGGCATCTCTTTGGGGCTGCTTTCCTGTTGCACAGAGTGTGGAGAGGAATACAGATAGGGAGTTGCTGGCAGGGTAGTTTAAGTCAAAATGGCTACGTGAAGATCCATTGGCTGTCATAGTCTCAACACTTGATCTACAAGCTGTGTATGGCAGCCTTCAGATCCTGTCTGATAATCACAGTGATACAAATTCATACGTGCAGTAAGACTGTGGCACTGGTTAACCAGTTGTGCTGGACAAAACGTGCATGTCCTGGAGAGTGAGGCTTTAATGTGAGATTATGAGGTCCTTATTTCTCTGTCTGCTCAGGTTGCAGATCATTTACAATGCTAGCAGGTCCCATTGCTCCTGACTCAGATTCAATCAGACATCTCCAGCGGAGGATCATTAGTAAACAGAGGACTGTGCCAGCACTTCATTGGAATTCAAGTGGGGTTGCTGTGTCGCATTTAAAATGCAGTCTGATGAGGTCCACTAAATCAAATCATTTGTTACTGTTATTGAAGTGCCTTGAGGCAACTGGCAATTAAATTGGAATTAACGCAGGGAAAGGGATACAGCACACTCATACTAAGAGGGAAGAGTGTCAGACACTTGCTTTAGGTTCAATCAAGTTAACAGACAAGCCTGTTTAAAGTAGAAAATAAAAGAAACAAATCAAGTAAATTCACATTTTTAGGGATAAATTGAAAACATTCAGAGTATTGTTTCTTTAATCCACACATCATAATTTTCACAAACAAAGGAATATGCTTTTTTAGACTTAACATTTCAGAGTTCAGTGCAATTTAGCACAGGTGCACAAAGCCTGTTCTTTGTGCGGCTGCATTTGAGATTTTGCATCTTTTTTGTAAACCTAGTTTGAATCTTCAATCTAAAAAGCGGCACTGATAGAACTGATCATTTGTAATCATTAACAGAAAGGAGACAGGATGAAAGACATTCCCTGATCTTAACAATCCTGCAGGGAGGCGATCCGCTGGAATGAACTGCACCTGTTCAGAGGCTTTAGCCTGTGGACTTTTGCACAAAGGGCATACAATGAGGTTCAGGCCCTCATTGACCAAGCCCATTAGTCATAGGCTCCTCGTGCAACTCCTACAATCCCTGTCTTTATGTTGTCCCCTAATGACCAAGGCCTTTTCTCACCCACGGATCACAATATTTTAGGTGAAGACAAAAGACCCCCCCACACACATTCTCAACGCCTCTGCACCCTCCCCACTTCATTATCTGCTGACCATACAGGAAATCCTTTCATTCTTTAACCTGCGTTACCTTCTGCCTGAGTCATGCCAAACTAATGCCAGCTCACTATGCACTAAGTCCAGTGATGGTCTATCTGAGTATGGCCATTTAAGAACCCCGAGAGACTGTCTCTACATGACCTATGATGAGGAGCAATGGTCCACTTTAACTAAATGTCTTGTGATATTTGCTGCAGCCAGTAGGGGGAGTGCTTTCTCTAATGTGTCCAGGTTTCTTACATGCAAGGCAGAACAGAAACCTCAACCAACTGAATAACACATTATCCACGTTTGTAGATACTTCAAAGCTACTTTAATTAGCCTCTCTTCACGCTCTTTTTAATAACTATCATATATAGTAAATGACTTTCAATGCACCCTGCGCAGTTTGTTCTGTCTGCTCAGAAAGTTTACCATCTCTTTTCTTTGTGCAGGTAAACTGTTACTCCCTGACACACTTGCAGACACTCACTGATCTATATCCTGATCCTTCTGTCACCAGCAATACTGAAACTTAACTAAGGAAATATGACAAATATTCTGCCACAAGAATCTCACTCTTGATCTCACGTTGACACACGATGACAACAGCTCAGCAGTTGTTTCGATTTATTCTGCACAACTGTCGTAGAAAATAAAAATAACAATATCTTGAAGTGTAAACAAAAGTTGTGGAGGCATGGAAATGTTTGTATGTGTTAGTGATGCCATTTCGCCTCGCCGCGCTCTGTTAACTTTTCAAACAAAAAGGATTTGCAGTTGTAGAGTTTTCCAGTAAGCTTTGGTAATAAGTGCAGTGGAGCTTTTTTATGAGAGAATAAGCCCTAAAGTTGGCTGCCATTGCCCCCTGCTTTCTCACCCTTAACCAGACAATGGGGCTGGGATTTAGGTTTTAAGGCACAGGATGACCCCCTGACCCTTGGCCCTCAATGGGGTAAATACCATGTAATCAATGGTATTCCTGAAAGGCTTGAGAGTTGACGGAGCATTGTGTCTGTGGGAGGGAGTTTTAACAGTGGGAATAATGATTTACTTTCACACAAATTGCCTATGGCGCAGAAAAATAAAGATATTCTCTGTGCAGTTCTTACATTATAAAGCCACTTGTCGGATGCGCAATTAGGTTAGTAATTCAAAACGATTTGAGGTTTTTATGCTATTTCAGCATATCTGCACTGACACGATGTCTATACTCATGTGATTTAACATGCTCTGCCTTCATACATCTGCCACTTATTCAGTCCAACCGAGGTGGGAGCCAGCCAGGCTCTCACGCTGCCTAAGAAACAAAACCATGTGTCTAGGCAACCAGATAGGATCATGATCCTTGTTGGGGTGAAGTGTTCAAGCTAATCCCTTCATTCACAAATAAGCGCAGCCTGTTTCTTTTCAAGCGTCAAACAAAAGTTTTCCCACCCTGAGAATCTGGAAGTAAACCCACTGCAAATTGAACAAGAGATTGTATTCAACGACAACTGCAAATCTGTATAATTTCTTGTGTGTTAATCTTAACTTTCATGTCAGCCTCACTACCCACCAATTAAACAGATTGATGACAGAATAATTGAAATGTTACTTTGATATATACATTTTTTAATGTGGGCTTGGAGAGTTTTTAATATTACAGTATTTATTTCAGCCAGTTGTGAATGAACTAAACAAATCCAATTTGCTATTAAAAAGGATATAATTCTAGAAACAGACCATAACTCATATTGTATCATAATGACCAGTTAGAAAATGGAATGTGAAGACGCTCAGTGCATAGGTCGTGTTGTGTGTAGTGTGCACTCTGTCAGCCGGCTCACTGATATTGCACAAACATACACGGTCAGGCAGGCTGCATTACATGCAAGACCTCACATGACCCTCCATTCATATGCTACTATATGTGCTCATGCAGCTCCCTGTGGATGTGGCAGCTCTTTAAGCACACAAACACTACAGTACCTTAAACAACCCCGGGCGCTCATCAGTAGACTGCTAATCTACCCGAGTGAAGAACAACCGACTCAATAATTAATGCAACAAGAGATACATTGCTCGTGTTTAACCACCATTCCATGGACCAGTTCATTGAGGTCACACACTGATCCCCAGTTTGAGTCACCTCAATTCCTAGAATGTTTCCAGTATTTTCCTTATCAACTGTATTTCACTTTACATAAAATGACAGAACATCCTAGGGCTTTGTGTTTGTTGCAGGTCAGTGGGAACAGAATGCAAAACAGAGCAGTTTAATTCAATTTAAGGCTTGTATGAATTAGAACTGAATATTAAAGAGACGGTGCTGTATGATGACGGACATGCAGTTAAGTAAAAGGTCTGCATTGTAGGGCTACACTATAGAGCGTGCACTCTATCTGAAAGGACTATGGGACTGTTTAATTAGGGCTTGGACAGAAGGTAATATTATTCACTTGGTGAAGCAGCCTGTAATGTGTGGAAACAGTGCAGCATCTGTGAGTACATAAAAGCTGCTTTCTTTTGGCCTTTGCCTTGAAGGCAAGGTGGCAAAATGGTTAGCCAGCATGGTCTGAAGCATATACAGTCAATTTCTGTGCATTGTGTAGATAAGGTAGAGTCTTGAGTTTTCCAAAACTGAAAGCTTGGTGCCCCAGAGCCTTGACTTACTCTGATGAAACAAACCCCTTTGTTGTGAGAGCAATTCGGAGACAGATCCATTCTTTTATTTTGGGCACTGACAAGTAGGTCAGAGGAGACTATGACAGTGCTGTGGTGAGGAGTAAACAGCAGCACATGATGTTGTTTTCCTCTCAGTCCTGGCATCCAACACCAGCAGCAATCCTCTTGCCCTCAGGAAGTCCTCACATACCCCCTACCCCTGACTCTTCCCACAGTTCACTCCGCCCACAACCCCACCCCCCACTGCTTTGATCTCAAACTTCAGCAACCTACGGCCATTCACCTCTGACATATCAAAATGGCTAAAGAGACTTTTCCTGTAAACTAGTGTTGCAGCCAGTGTCACTAAAATGCTTTAAGTAAGTAGTGTTATTTTCCATCCAGAAGAGGTGGACAGGAACGTTAGAGCTGCTAAGTACTTTTATGCCAAAATTTAAAGCTATGACACACCTCCAACAGTAAAGCACCAGAACTTCTTGCATTGTAGTCATAAAGTGTGGAATATTTTCTAAAATATATATCTAAAGTATTAGCATTTCTCTTCATAAAACCTCAACACGACAGATTAAATTACCTGTAGCTCATGTGAGAGCGACAATAAGAGTCGGTAACAAGGCTCACAGCAGACCAAGCTGAGATCATGACAAAATGTGAGAGTAATGCCCTCCTGTACCCTGCTCTGGATTCACTGCCAAGCTGAAACTGAGCTCTGGATGTTTACAACGTGGGGAGATGAGGGTAGAAACTTCTGGGCATCGTTAACACCCCTCCATGTCCACATCCATTAACTATTCATACTGTGTGTGCCACCTGGAGTTACAGTTACATGCCAATGCTCCTGAGAGGGTTATCACCTTTCTCTGACAGTAGCAGAAAAGGTGTGGATTCAGACACTGTCAGGCATATGTACAACAATACAGCTGTTTTTCATGTTTGGAGAGTCGACCACTTGTTACTAACCCATACTTAATGGGATAATATTCACAGGACTATTTTATCACCTGGAATATTTCTAAAATTGTAATTTTTTTACATATAATATAGCTCTAGAAATCCCTATTGAATATTTGTGTTTTAGCTATAATTGTCAGTAAGTCATTTCAGGGATAACGTAAAAAGGTAAGCTAAACAATCCATGACAAGATGTTCTCATTAACAGTAAACAGCAAAATCTGTGTTTGCATAAACTAATAAGATGTATTTTATATTTATACTGGTGCACAGACTAACTATCACAGAGGGTCTTTATGCTTTTTTTTTAATGTGCATCTTATATAAACATTTGTACACATCTGGACAAAAACATTCACCACTACTGAAAATATATGCATAAATATTGGTTTACATTATGACAAAAACTATAATCATTGCTCAAAGCACCACAGCTGTATTAAAACCATAGAGAAATCAATAGAAAGCATTATTTAATCACTCATAAACATCGTAAAAGCTATGTCTGGCATCTATAAACCCTTAATAAGTATGATTAGAGTGTTATCATAATTAAAGCTAGAGCAAGAGTAATATTTATATACTTATATTCATTAATAATGATATACCAACTTAGAATCTGCTTGCTTTCTTGGAGATTTCTGGTTTTGATCGCATTTACTGCATGGATTAGACACTTAAATATCTTTTCCTTTTCTGTTCAATGTAAAATATTTGTAAGTGCTGTCATGTAAAGTTAGCCTGCTAACTTGATCCTTTTATACCTAAAGCTGTGACTGTGAGAGAATTGGCTTAAAACATGATAATGACTCTAGCCCCTGAGGCAGGTTGTTTCAAATTTCTAAGAGTCCAAATAACCAAATCCTAAAGTCACCACCCCAGTTTGTGCAGCTACTGAGTCGAGACTAATCTGGAGGGGACACAGTTTAAAAAACACAACAAAGAATTTAATTCATCCAAGTGCACAAAAACATTTTAATACAAATCTGATATTTACAGATTTGAGATCATAACCTGTGAGGATTGCAACAAAATGTGCTCATTATGAGTGTGAGGTGCAAAAATCTATGGCCAGACTGGAGGTGACATTTGTTTGCATTAAAAACTGTGATGCTCATTCTGTGATGCTATGGCTGTCGCAAAGTGGCATGCAGTAGGATGCCAACAGATATTAGTGGGTGACATGTGAGAGGGCCTCCCACCTCTCTGTTGATAAATTATGGAGTATCATGACAGGAACAGTTTAACCCAGCCAGCATGATAAGCAAGTTTGAATCCATAATCACAAGTACCGTAGTCATGGCTTACTTCACAGCTCAATACATGCTGGGCAGTTGAGGACAGAGGTTTACATACCACTCGGAAAAATGCATTCAGACTCAAACCATGAACTCCAAACATTTAATTTTGAATTCTAATTTCTTGTTAAGATGTGAGTAATAGTTGGGAGAATTTTTATTACATTCTCAGATGGTCAAATGTTCACTGTGGCTTTTCCAGAAAGATATATCATGACACTATAAACTTCACATTGGCTTATTTTCATTATTGGTATCAGTTCAAGGCCAGATTTAATTTAGCCAAGTTCATTTTTCAAGGTATCTTTGATCAAATTTAAGACCTTCGATTTGCAAAAATAGCAGTACAACAAACCTCACTGAACCAGTCTTAAACATGTTCAATCCAGCAAATGTTACATTTCCATTTCTCCATGACTAATGTTTAAAGCTCAATCCTGAACCCCTCCACCCATGAGTGACTGTTGGAGCCACCATTCATTTCCATCTCCATTATGTTAAAATGCTAAATACAACAAATTTGGCAAATTCTTTACCTTAGAAAATGTATCAATCATTTATTGTGTCTGTAGAAATTTTCAGACCTTCGAGCACTAGATTTAAAGAATAATTATGAATTTTAAAGATAATTTAGGCGATTTAGTCTGGTTTCTCCTTTAGACGCCTGAAGTTACTGCATTCATCTATACAAACAATAGCAAATATAACACCATGGCACCACATCACACAGTTTTTGAGTCTTTCAGGAAGAAAACATGAATTGAATCTAAGGAATTAATAGGTTTTGGCGCAACAGGTTCAAAAGAATTCCAGTACAACAGTCAAAGACAAGTGGTATTAAAATATCTACCATGCAACAATGCCATGGATGAGGAATGGCCCAAAATACTCCTGTTGAATGATACATATTGTATTTTACTCAAAATATTTGATTTGAGTCAGACAATTTAAAGGGGGAACTGTCAAATCTTAAGGTGTAGCCTATATAAACATTTAACCCCAAAATAAAATAAAAACAAGCTAAAAATTTAAATTGTGACCATTCTTCTGAAATTTCACACAATCCAAATGAACTATTGTGCTTAAGAGAGAATATATGTCAAAATAAAATATGCACAACTATGTAAAACAGCCTCTGAATACCTTTAATGCCAAGCTCTAAGTACACTTCAACCTCAACCATATGCTGGTGTAGGAGTGTTGGTGCATGCATGTTTGTAAAATACCTGTGTGTGTTTGTCTGTGGGCTTCCAGAGCATCCTCCGAAGAAAATGTTGCTCCACACTGATCACACACCAGTGCCTCTGCAGGAGCTGTAGATGAAATCAAGTACATAAGAATGTAGCTTAATCAGACAGTAAATACAAATATGTCTTTGTAATTGCAGAGAAAGTAATTTAGTAGAAAAAGTGAGGAAAAAGCAACAGGAGAGGAACAAAGGTATCCCATTTTAAAAGTCACCAAAGAGACTTGCTTGTTACACTGTTGTGCTTTTCAGGTGTTAACACAAGGAAGCAAATGCACATAGCACAATAGACCAGAGAAAAGCGCCATAAAACACAACTCAGGACAAACAAAAGCACCAGACAGGGTGCAACGGCCCTTCTCCTTGACAAAAAAGAGCGACGCTGAAGAGTTTTATTTACCGTGCCCTGTTATCAGTCTCTGAACAGTGAGCAGACTGGCTGCCTGAGAGGCCACAGAAGGACTGGGTGTTCTCTCTACAGCAGACGCTTCCTGCCTACGGCACATCCCTTTATCAAAAAAATACTTCAGAGTCAACACCCCAATCCCATCGCATACACTGTAACTACAGTTCCCAGCTCACCTTTGGAATGCCCTTGTCTATTCTGATGAAGACATGAAAGAGACAAGTATGCATACTGCTTGCAGAAATGTTCAGTCCTTGTTCTGCACTCACCTCACACCTGCACAGACAGACACACAGGACAGACAGACATACGCACACACTTTGTGTCTTGTACGCGCGCACATGCACAGCTGTTTGGATGTGGGTTGGCTCTCACAGAGATGTAAATCGGTTGCAGATCCATACTGGCCCAGGGCTCATTCACTGATCTATTTTCTGCTCAGCTGGCTTTAAATGAAGTTAAAATGACTCATTAAAACACCCACAAGCTTTGGGAACTCTGAGCGCTACAGCCTAAATGTGGTCCTCTTTCAACTCTTACGATGCCTCTATACGCAGACACTGTGCCACTGTTCCCCGTGCTGCACACAAATAACAAAAAAGCCCCAATCTGTTCATTTCTAAAAACAACAATTTTGAAAACAAACTGTTACTGTTTTGGAACGGTGCGTTTGTTACACGGAACAAAAATAAAACTTGGTTGAGAGTAGTTTTATATAGTAATAACACTACAACAGTGTGTAGATCCTGATGTTGTGTGACGCTGTCCAGTGTGGTATGTTGTGTTGTGTGAGATTGTGTGATAAGGGAAGAAGAGAACATAGTGCATTGTCTTGTGCAGTCAAAGGCACGGAGTGTGCTCTCATCCATAAACCATCAAACTGTCTCCAGACGCGGCTGCAATCGTCCTCCATCAAAACACTTTGTCTGGCATACCAAAATAAGAGCCAGCATCGAGCTGAATACCAAATCAGCCCATTAGAGCAGTGGAGCACTCGCTCCTTAGCAACCAGCGGGATCTAAGGCTGCTATACCGAAATACACAGTGACAAAGAAATGAGATCCACATCTCTTTTTTGTAGTATTATGGGTTGACACATTTGGAAGGGGAGAGTTTATGCAAAAATTCAAATTAGGTTAAAGGTGCTGCTGTTGCATGTGTCACTGGCGACTGAAAATCAAAGCATGATGCTGAGGTCTAAGAGCGATGAAAGGCGATGTGTGTGTTTAGGGTTATGCAGAGGGTATAAAGGCTGGGGCGACTCAGGTGAAGTACTTTTTAAGTCGAGTTTAAAGAAGCAGATTCCCTCTCATCTGTCAGCAGTATGTCATTTCCGAACAATCCTCAGAGAAAAGGCGGAGAGGACAGAGACCTTGCCTTGTCTATACACATATTCCAACTGAGGTTTCTGTTTCTGTTTTAGTTTCATTTTTAGTCCCTGATCTCCCCCCACCACCACCACCACCTCCTCCCCCCTCTGCTCCTCTTTCTCTATTTTGGATAAAGTAGCTGGGAGAGCAGTCAGGTCTGATTAAGTCTGCATTTGGGTACAGTGTGTTCCTGGACACACATCTGCGAGCGAGCCATCACACACGCTTCGGAACACTGGCAGAACACCCAGGCCTGCCGGCAGCTGATGATGTCATCACTCAGAAGGGGCAGAGCTGGCGAACTGCCAGAGTCTCCGAAAAAACACAGAAACGATTCAACGGAGAGACTAGAGAGACAGAGAGGAGAGGGAGGGAGAGGTACAGAGACCTAAGCATGGAAAAGAAAGCATGATCCAAGTAGTGTGTGAGCATGTGTGTGCGTCCGTCGGAGAGGGGAGGGGGATGCAGTATGGAACAGGTGCATTTGAAAGGCTGCACTATCAAGAGACTTAATAAGCAGTGAATACTCAAAGATGAGAGTGTGAGAGTTACTGAGTACCTGTATGAGACAGCATGTGCATCCTTAGTCGCATGCTGTCCTGGAAGTGTTTGCCACAGTATTCACAGCCATGGCCCTTCTCTTCGTTATGCAGCCTCCTGTGGAAAGACAAACACTAGTGTGAGCATGTTAACAAAGAAAAGAACAGAGGACACACTTGTGATAATAACAGTATCTCGTTTCTGCGGGTTTTCTTTTTTTTTTTCCTCTAAGGTCTCCCAAACCCAGAAGCATCATTGTCCTCATAACAAGAGGAGCATGTTTTAATTCCGGCAAGAATCCCTGACTGAATGCAACATCATTAGTGTAAGAGGCCCTTGGAGTTGAGAATCACAACGCATGAATGCTAAAAGAACACAGACAATAGGATATCTGGCTAATTTCAGAGTGCAGACATACGCGTGCCTCCACCCGCCAGCACTGCAAGACACTGGGCACAAACACAAAAATATACACACTAAGGACACGCACGCAAAATTACATCCAAACAAAACATGCATACGACGCACACACATATGCTATTCCTGTAACTGCAATGAAAAGGAGAAAAGATGATTCGCTGAAGGTCCGCCGGCAAAACCTATCATATCATATCACACACATCCAAGCATGCAAGGCATCTGTACTGTTATCCTTATATCACCCCGTTCACAGCAGAACAAATGGCCTAAAAAGACTCAAACCCAGTCTGTGGTCAAAATAAATGAGTCTCAGAGGTAATTTAGCCTACATGAAATCAGTGACCAACATTAACACATTAGGCTCTAAAGAGGAAACTCCACTTGAAGCAAAATGTTCAGTTTCTAAGGTTTTGCTCTTATCCTGAAACATGGAGCATCATTTCCTCATGAGCCTGTTAAATTTCTGTTCATGTTTACCCCCCCCCCCCCCCCTTCAATATTCTTAAAAATATCTCACCACTTTCCTTTAAAATAACAAAGTAATTTCTCTTGGCAAAAAACATGAATTTATTAGTGAAGGTTTGAGTATTTTATCAAACAATACTAGTCATGCATCATCTCCTAAAAATAAGCATATTTCTACTATGCAGTGATGGAGGAGGAAGCACAGTGTAAATAACAGGTTAAAAATACTGTTACAGGAAAAAATCCCTGAATTCAAAATCTCTTTTAAGTAAAAGTACAAACAGATTAAAATAAAACCATAGTTAAACAAACACAAAAACAAAAATATGTCTCCAATTTAAGAATATATTTCTGTATAATATATGTTAAACATTAATTTGTTCATCTTGTGATGGGGCTCATATGAATACTATTACTATTTTAATCTATGTATTATAATAATGCAACATAATTTATGATTTTTCTTTCTTTTTTTTTTTAATTGCATATAAATAATATAAATCTGAAAAGTAACTAGTTGCTAAATTTATCAGATAAATGTCTTGGACTGAAAAGGACAATATTTCTCTTAATAGATGAGGTAAAATAATAAAGTACCATAAAGTGGAACTTATTCTAAATCACTCCCTCAAAGTGCAGTGCATAGTGACATTCCACAGAGACAGGTCTGTTGTAATACTGAAATAGTCATGCAAATAATTGCAATTAATGATTTAATTGTCTTTTTCTGTCCATTTCCTGCCTCTAGTATAGTGTAAGAGTTGCAGTAGTTTATTTATACACATGCTGTAATGAAGAAGAAGATCTACTTATTGAACTCTGTAACACATAAATAAAAATTTTGGCATTTAGGCTTTGTAAACAAAAAATGCTCCAGGCAGCTTTTACATAAATAACTTAAAAGCCTTCAAAGCCTTTCTGATAATTACAAGTACGAATACAGGTTAAGCATGTCAAGATGGAGGGGAAAATGTTTGCAGAAATGGTGGTAGAAACATGACGTCTCTGCTTTTTATACAGATGACCAGAGATGATTATGCAAAATAATTGGAATTAGTTGCAATAATTGCAATACGATACTTATAACTGCAAAATGTAAATATGGAATGTAAGATTTTTCTTTTAGGTTTGATTATTTTTACACTGAAAACTCAGCATCAGAGCTGTTTAATTCTTTTCAACTGAGCGGTGCCAGAAAATGCTTCTTAACCAACACCAGAAAATGTCAATCTGCAGTCCAGGTGTATGCTCAGTGACCTGGTTACAGACCTACAGCAACTTCATTACATCCTCAAGCCGTGCTACCAATGCAACTCCTTCAACCTGCAGACATCGGCCTGTCTCTGTGAGTAAGCAATGCACATCACTAAATATCCCAAAGGATGCTCCGTTTCACTGAGCAGTTTTCCCTCTATTCTGGAGTGGCACAAGGCTCACGTCAGTCACAGGAGAGGATAAAGGAACACTAGAGGCCCAGGCCGTGGTGCTAATCACGGGTTAGCTGCATATAAGGACTCAAATATTGTCTTTTAATGACAAGTAATGAGCCAGACACTGCCAAAAAACATCCCAATTATTAACATCTAAAATCGAGTTAATGAGAGTTGTCACTGAGCCAGTCGGTAAGGCTTTAGGAGTTTTGTGTACAGTGACAAAATCTAAATTGTCAAGCTCATAAATAAAAAGGGGAATAAACAAAACAACACAGCAAGTTGCAAGGCAGAAGTTATCCATCATCTGGCTGAAGCGTCCAGCCTGGTCCCTGCTGAGAGGCTCCTCTGCTGATGCAAAGGAATGCATATCAAATAGCTTAGGAGACAGCCTGTTGTGCAAGGCACGCTTCTGCACAAATAATCAAACAGAATTTAGAAAATAAAGCTTTGTAAATAACAGCGTTACGTGACACCAAGGCCTCTTTATATCAAATCCCTCACAAAGACCCAATTCAAACTTCCCGAGACGTCTCACTGTCACGACATGAGCGCAGGTGTCCCTGAGAATAAATTTACATATTTTCTGTAGCTCCTTCCAGCTTTTAACTTGGATAGTATTTTAATTTGTTGGGGAAAATATCCTAAAGACCAAGAACTGGATCCATATAAGAGACTTCAGCAACAAAATCAGCTGCTTTGCCTACATTTGTCATTCTGCACAAGCACCTGCACAGCCCTCAAATCTTTAACCAGACACATTTTTATCAGTAACCTGTTGAGACAGCTCACATTTACCATTGAAAGAATTTCACAAACATCTCACAAAACCTCACCTCTTCACATCCACCGTTTTCACCGAGCTTTCACTTAAGAGTTGGGCTTTTAACAAACGACCTGTAAATGCATGTATTAGACTTCACTTAAGATTGAGAATTATTTTTAGTCTTCTCCTAGGGGATATTCAATTGTCCTTCGGCTCAAATAAAATAAAAAAATTAAATTAAAACAAGTAATTAGTACATTACTGAAACATTAGCCACGGTTGCAAGTTGAAATCTGCGTACTAAGTCAAAGCAGTTGCTCTGTGGTTGTTATTCTGCAGCTTCTTCTTTCCTCCTATCTTTTTGCAGTCCTCCTTTGCTGCCGCCTCTACCTGCCTCATTCTCTTCTTCAGCTCGTGTTTCACATGTTTCGGTCTTTCTCTGTCACAATTTTTTAAAGCCTCATTGAAAGAGAACATTTTCCAGGTTCTGGGTTTAGCACAAGAATCTAAACTCCATCAGTTCAAATCCCATTAATGTAACAAAACGCCAGTGACCTTGTGGATGTCAAAAGGGTTTAAGTACAGGTAGCACTTATTATTTATTTTGTTTTTTCAATGAACTTATTAAAATACACAGTGTACTATGCAGTGTGAGGATGCAGTGGTGTTGATGGATGTTTAGTGTGTGTTACCTGTGCTGCTCCATGGCCTGCCGGCTGTGCAGCTGAAGCCCACATTCACCACAACACTGCTGGCCCTGAGCCTGGCCCTCGTGCCTCATCCCTGCTGCAAACTGGCCCAGTCTGCTCAGGAGCTCCCTGTGGAGTAAGCCCTGGTGCAACAGGCCGCTGTAGGCCCTCGGGTCCAGCGACACACCTAGAGATGGAGCCACTGAAACAGAGACTGGCATCATTCCCTCCCCTGTGTGGTTGGCGGGCACGGAGTATATGGACGCCAGATGTTTGTCTGCAATCCCCGGGAAACAATCCAGAGAGCTCCCCACCACTTGTCCTCCATCTTCAGGGCTTGTGTGCAGCTCTCGAGCACTAGTGATCACGCTGCTTCTCAGAGGGGTCCCCGGGCCTTCGTCTCTGGGCTGGTCTGATGTGACACTTCCTTCGCCGGCGCTAGAGGACCTGCCCTCACAGCCATTGGCATCATCCACCTGCATGCTTTCTGACTTTATACTTCTGGCAGGATCGTGAGATGAGGCCTGGGATAATTCTGCACTGTGCTGCTCAGGCTGCTGAGAACTCTCCATGTCGACCTCCCTGGCCAGCTTGGAGCTCAATTCAGGAGCCGCCTCGGGCTCCGGTTCAGGAGAGCTTCTGTCTGTCATGTGGTACAGAGCCAGGTGGTGCAGAGCAGTTGGAGTGGTGCGGTTGGGTCCATCGTGTATGGAATGCTTTTTAGACATCAACATGTGTCTCCAATGCCGGGCCCGGCTGTGGTCACTGTGGTCTCCAGAGCTGTGAGTCCTCACCGACACCTCCTCGCTCTCCTCCGCCTGAATCGTCTCCAGCACCTTCAGGCACTGCTCCTCCAGGTACTCGATCTCCAGGATCTCCGCCGCATACAGGAGGTCATCTAGGTCCTCGGCTGTGGCCTGGAGCGACGCGGTGTAGGCGTACTCCAGAATCTGCTGAAAGGTCTTGGGAGACAGGAAGTCCAGGGCATAGCGCAGGCTGCTACGGTGGAACAAGATCTCGAACATTTTGCTGGTGCAGGCCAGGACGGTGCGGTGCGCCGGGAACTCCTGGCCGTCCACGGTGATGATGACATCACACAGTGTGCCGGTCAGACGCATCTGATTGGCTCGCTGCAGAAGCGTGCTGGGGTGAGTGGGATTGTGGAGCTGGAGCACACCCATGTTTGTCAGACCCGTTTCCACTCGGACCTTTGCTGAACCCACGCATGAGGTGTGGCTGTCCTGCCTGGTTCTCTTGGCTGCAGTTGGTTGTAGGTCTGTGGTTTGGGTGGAGGGGGAGGGCAGAGGATCATTAGCACCTGTCTCGGTTACAATGTGACGCAAAACACATTTAATTATACTATAGTGTACAATACACTTTACCTGATGGGAAGCCTACATGTTGATTTGTTTTAATTAAGAACCAAAAGCAGGCAACTGGTCGATAGGCAAAGCAACAGTTTCCACTGGAGCTGATTAGTCTGAGGTCTCGTTGAGAGCGGTCACGTCGCTGTAATAACGTCTGCATACTGAGAGGTGACGGTTCAATTTATCAAGCAGCTCACACACACACCCTCACACACACACACACACACACATCTCTGCACTCAACAGGTAGGCCTGCTATTACAGCCGCCCTGCAGGGCTGATTAGTTCATTTAGGCTGCGCACGTTCATGATTGGATGTGTTAAAAGACAATTAAGCCGCTCTGCCAAAATCCCTAAATAAGTTATCAAACTATCTCACTGACGAAAGAATGAAAACGAATCGCACTTGTGGATCGGAAATATGTTTTCCTCCACACAACACAGTAAAAGGAGTATTTGGGGGAATATTAGATGCAGGACTCCTGCAGCCCCTCCAGTGATGCTGACAGGCTTCATCCTCAAGTACCCGCGACATGAGAGCGCATCAGGTGCACGAGCGCAAATCCACCTTTATGATCCAAACAAACACACTGCGATAAATGGAACCTTCAACACGGGCTTATTTACTGTGTGGACGGTGTTGGTGGAAGCCCCCGCTGTACGTTCAGACCTAATTTACCCCAAAACACCGTTAACTGATCAGACTGCGATCTGAGCTCAGTCAAGTTTGTAAAATCCTAAATCCCACCGTGGCCGAACTTAGGTGGGTTTGTCCACGCGTGTTGCACAACGACAGGATAGTGACCCGCCACAAAACTGGCATTATTTAAAATATATATATATGAATAATTGAAATTAGTCTGGGACTGAAAAGTAGTTCGTGGCATCCTAATCAGCTGAGTGTAAATATCAGAGGAGCACAGAAAGGATAAAAGTGTGATCCGTGTCAGTGGGGTCTTACCTCTGTCTCCTAACGTCCTCCGATGATTATCCAGGCAACATCATGCTTACACATTTCACAGTACGCGCTCCAAACTCAGTCCTGCTCCAAGTAAGCAAATCATCACCCAGCCACGGCAGTCAACGCACCGAGGGGAAACGCACACATCCGGGTGAAACTTTCATAGTAATAAGCCCGTGTTCTGAGTGTGTAGCAGCCCACAGTGGGTGGAAAAGTGGACTGTCATTTGTCCAAAAGCGTCCAATCAGCGAAAAGACACAAACAATTAGAGTAGCTGATAGTACACTAACGGCTCTGTCTCCATCCTATAGGTTTGGTGGAAAGGGAGGAATTTTGCACACGATTAGTTTTATTTTTGGCACTTGTAAAGGTTGTATTGATTCATAAGATTGTGTCATTACATTCAATAAAAAAAAAATAATTGCAAAGTATAGTGTTGATTTGGCTGCTTAAAGACATAAATAATAGTTAAATCTAATGTGAAGGCTATGTTTTGCATATTATCACCGATTATAGGTGCACTTACAAAACCATATATTCTCTAAAATTAATGTTTTACAGTTTTAATGCATTATTTGGTAAAATAAATAAATAAAATAAATATTTTAAAAAGTTATAAAAAAATAAATAAATAAAAAAAAAACACAGATTGTGATCCTTATTGTCACATCTGTGCAAAAAGCAGGCATGTGTGTAAGTCTGTAAGTCATGATAAAGAAAATGCAGTTTCAACCTCCACTAAACACATCTGTTAGCGCCTTCTTTTTCACTTTGCAGTCAAACAAAAAACAAAGGATGAAAAACATCCGCCAACAGAACTATAGAAGTCACACAGCCTAAGTGTTTTTTCAGGTTGATGTGTGGTGGGTGTGCAAGGAATCCTGAACATGCAGGGGGAGGGGAGGCTAAGTATTCATAGACTGAATGGAGCACAATTATCCATACTCCACACAGTAAAGGCTACATACTATTCTCTCATTTATGTGTGTTTTGTTTCTAGCACTGCGCATTTTACTTGTTCAAGTTGGAAGTGTAAATTATTGTGGGTTGTAGTTGACTTTAAAACAGGATTTGCAATTTTGCAGGATTTTTCTGCACATTTCCAAGCCCTTAAAGGTGAAAGTCAGTGTATTATAGTTTGTATAGTGAAATACTAGCTCCTCCAGTGTGATCCTAATCCAGCTGTTGTGTAAATCCCCTCTCTTGCAGTACCTTTATGTTGAAGGCTGGAGCTGCTATCTTCCTGTCTCCTCCGTGCGTCCCGCCGCTGCCTTCACCGGCTGCAAATCATCCGCCGGCCCACGTCACGGCTCTGAGTGATCGCCCTCTGCTCCTCGTCTCTCCTTCAAGGCTGCAATCAGAGACATCTACAGGGCATCCGAACTACTGACAGGTTAGACCAGTGTGGTGCCCTGAAATAAAAAACTGCTTCATGTGGAGAGGAGAAAGATGAAATCAGTTTTATTTAGCAGGGCAGGGCAGAGAAAAGTGAAATGAGGTAAGAGCGTCTGAAACAGGACGCCTTGTCAGGTCAGTGCGTCTGCTGTGGTTGTTGACTCTGTTGACACGGCACCAGTTTGCAGGTTCATGTCACATTAGCGGTACCGAGGAGAGGAATGTCACCTCTGAAAATACCAAAGCCCCCCGTTCCTGCATAGTATTTTGACATCCTACACTGGAAGTATTAACTTTACTCCTGCGCAAACATGCGTTATGCAACACGTGTTTATTTACTCCCAGTCTATTGGAAAAAGTAGCCCAAGGAATTTCCAGCCTCACATAACCTGTTTGCACTGTAACCTTTCTGTAAATAGTCCTGTGCGTCCATGACATGGCGAAAACAAAGGGGATCACTAAATGGAGATCTCCTGCCATCTAGTGGTAAAAACTGTCACCTACATGCTCTGATTTTTCTTAAGAGAAGGAAAGTAATTGCAAGAGACAAAATGCGCCAGGACAAAATTAGATTTGGAAGCCATTTTTTATTTTGTAAATGGGTTAGCACCCAGACTGTACATAACAGATATTTGACCCAATAAAGAATTTGACCCAATAAAACAAAAAAAAAAGGAACGTCCAAAAGATGAGGTAGCAAGGTGGTCTGGTAACAGCCGTGGAGTACAAGGTGTGTATATCACGTCTTGTTTTGTCTTCTCAACATGACATGGATTATATAAAGCCTTTACAAAAGGTTTGCTCTACAGTTTCAGTTTGACCACCCTGCTCCCTACTGATGCTATCCAGAACTTGTCAAGCAGTCGCTCATGGTGGATGAGTTTTGTACAAAAGACAAAAAACTCCAAAAAAAGAGAAAAGAAATTAAAAGAGCACATTACAGAACACACTTGAATAACAAATGGGGAAAGAAACCATTGTGTAGTTATGTCAGAACAAGCTTCAAAGATAACACTCATTAAATCAATATGTGAACTAGTTTGCCCCAAAGAAACATGGGCATGTCTATCTGCCTTGTAATTATACGTTATCAAGTACTGATTGAATTCATGCCAAGGCTCAAAACACCCTCCTTCACTATAGCTGGCAATATATAGTGCTGTGACCAGAGACGGACAGTTTTATACACCACACGTGTTATAATAACCACATTAGTCCATTTATCATACGTTTCTTCTATTAATACAATATATTAAAAAAAAAAAGAATAGGCTAAATCTCTCACGACAAAGCTATGCAGATAGAAACTGATGACAAGACAATCTACTGACACACAGGCACAGTGCACAAGCTTGCAGGCAGGAATGGAAAAGAAATCTCTGTAGTTTTTAAATAGTACAAAAATGCTTTTTATATTTTTTTTGCTTCAAAAGCACAACTCAAAGTATGAAGCCAGACCTCTGATCTGTTTTAATGTGAAGAAGAAATGATAGCTATCATAATTGTTGCCCCAAACAAATACGTGGCATATATTTAGCTCAAAATCTTTAAGACATTCGCTTGATTCACCATTCTTCAACTCTTGGCTGGTAATCAGCAGTTAGCTGGCATTTTGTCTCCATGAACATTCCTGCTCAATGAGTTGCCTTTTTAAAAATCATTTTAGCATTTTAATTATTTTTTTAAGTAACACTGTTGTAAGGCAGTGACACACTGAATATATTTGATTGGAAAATGTGCCCAATCTGATCCAAAAATGCACATTGGAGATGTGTGGTGGGAATTTCTGTCAGTGTCTTTCCCCCTGCAGCTGGCTGTGGGTTCATCCTGCATTTTTATAACCAGAGCGAATAACGTTACAATCCAGACTTAAAACCTATGTTCAACCAAAGCCGGTAAATCTGTGAGAGATGAAACATCCCTGTAGAAGACAAAGTGTAACGATAAACCTCGTAAACAATTTTTTTTTTTTTTAACAACCACTTGCAGGTCAGACATGCAGAACAAGCTATTTAATGAGACTAGCCTACAAATGAGGCTTAAAAGAACTTAAAAAAATGCAAACATTATACATCTGAACAGTCAAACATGAAAATAAGAAAAATAATTTCTATATATATATAGTCTTTTTTTTACATTTTCCATAATAATTCGATGCTTATGTGCAACCGCAATTAAAACTATAAGCACAATAGAAAGTATAGTCTAAATTTATATATTTACCAAGCAATCATTATAATAAGAGATTGTTCTTAATCATCCTGACTGGTTAAATAAAATAAGAATAAAAAAATAAAATAAATCTCTTATGACCTACAGATAGACTCCATGGGTGTAGTAAATATTTCAGTGAAACCAGAAAATGAAAGCACAGTCAAAGTGCGCTCTAACCAATCAACAAGTGTGTGTTTTGAATATGAAGTTAAGGGCACTGGAAATCAAAACTCCTGCAGTGTTTCTCGCTGTTGCTGCTGCAAAATGTTTTGGATCGGGCTGTGGTTTCCGTGGCCCATCATGCTTTGCTGTCAGTGGTATTTGTCTGTATGACACTGTTGTGTCCTGCAGCGACCTCAGTCAGGGCGTTTGAAAACTCTGCCTCCTCCAATTTGCCTTTCTCATCAGAAAAAATCTTCCTGGAAGGAAAAAAGGAGGAAAAATACACAAATTACAAATCTGTTTGTCTTTGGTTAACACACAAATATACTCTCAGTGAACAACACTGTAGCTGAACACAAGTTTAGCCATTTATTCTCAATGACATCTTCACCCAATATGTAAGAAGACACTGATTGTGTTTCGACATCTTCTTACATATTTCTTCACCACCTTGACAGTCAGATAAAATTAAACGGACAGTAATGACATGCTATACCCCAACACTTCCTTTATAAAATACACAGTGATAAATAAATTATCAGTGTAGTTCTCAAGAGACTGTTATGGGCCAGTAGATGAGCCCAGGAGTTTATGATAATGTGATATTTTTGTACATGTTAAGGCGGTGTGTAGATCCTACCTGCAGCTGCTCTCCTCTCATTTACCTCAGAGCACAAACCACAGTATTTAACCTGTGTTTGTTGGGAGGTTTAGTAAGGATTTTAACTCATTCTCATTGCAGTTCTGTCTGACATTCGAAGAGTCTCCTTGATATTCAGGGTTTCCTGGGTTAACTGACTGACTTTTCTTTGAAGCAGAGATCATAAATTCCACAAAAGATTTTCCAACCTCCAGGTCATGGCACATCTATAAGTTGTGGCTAACTGGACAAGCTTTAGAACTTCAACATCTGCTGAAGAACCTGAAGCGAGTCCACTGCCTTAGACTTTTACTACAACATGCTGAGAAAGACATGCACAGTCCATGTTTGCATCTGCCTGCTGCTGTGTGTATGCTAAAGTGATACCACAGGGTTTCTGCAGGCTTCAACAATAAATTACATTTTAAACGCAGGTCTTTAAGGTTCAGTGTGTAATCTGCAGTGGCAGTGAAGTTGCAGATGGCAACCAGCTGAACATCACCAGTGTTTAGATTGTCTGTTCTGTTTTTTTGGTTAAGGGGATAATAGTAGGTGACGATAATGCACCTTAACATTGGATGCCGGCTGCTATAAAATGTGAAAAACAGAAATGTTCAGTTTTATTTATGTAGCACAATACAACAAATAAGAGATTCACCGCTAAGACAAGAAGGTATCTGTTCTGAGCTAGTGTAGAAACACAGAGGGAGGCTTACACCTTCTGTAAAGACTCTTATTTTTAGTTGTAATGTTCTAATGGAAACATAATTGTGTATACTATGTCCCATTTCTGCAATTACATCTCCAACAAACTTTTAGACCATTTGATACCTTTATAAGATACTTTATAAATGCAGTTGAATTATTATTAGACCTGGTTAAGTCCTCATCACAGCATTTGAAACACTAGTCTAAATGACTTGTTTGGTTTAGTTGCTAATGGCAACTTTTCATGCACAAGAACCGGATTCATTGTTGGGACTCCAGTTCACTTTCAAATACCTGTAGTGTAACATTGTACAATATCACAACATACTAGCAGAGTGTGCTCTTATCCACTCTGTGGTAATGGATATTTGATTTTATGGAGTGTTGTTAATGTAAATTCCTTTAAAATGACACAGCAATAATGTAATTTTTTTAAAGAAGTGGCATTACCTACATTATCAAATCAATTTTAAAATTATATTTAAAACATTTTACAGCCTAAAATTTGTATAATTCTTCTTCTTATTTAAACACATTCTAATGGCCTGTGGAAACCCTGTAGCACATAATGCATTTTATTTCTAAACCCAGGAGAATGTCACTACTTTAACCTAAAGTTACGTATGGCCTTAACGAATGTTAGTACCATCACAGTTATGTAAAGAGGTGCCCATCTGAAAGGGGATCTATTCTTTTGGTAAGTGTTGCAAAAGTTAAGACCCCAACATGGAGAACGTTACACACAAGCATAAAAAAACAGAACCAACACATTTCTGTAATATCGTAATCAATAACATGGCACTACTCCTAATGTCATTACCATGATTTAGCATTACATTTCATATTGTGTGGGTCAATGCAAGATGCGGTGGTGAATGAATGGGCATACAGTTGCACACACACACTCACACAAAACACAGATAAACCTCTAGAGGAGCCGTACTCATCGTTGACAGGAGGAGCGGTCTTGGCCAGAGTCTCTGATGCCTCCAGACTGGACCTGAGGGGGGAGGTCTGCTCCATCTCCATTGGGCAGAGAGGGATCAGAGGGCGGGCTGTCTAAGCTAATAAGGTCTGCAGGGGGTTGGGAGGACCCCTCTGTCCTGTTAGTCAGCTCTAACTCTATCTCTGCACTTTCCAGACCTGCACGCAGAGGTCAGCCACGTCGGGGGTTAGCAAGTCATACGTTTCGGACGGCATAGGCGAGGAAATCATTGGAGAGTGAAGCATCATGGGCAGGAGTAGTAGGCAGAGGAGAGGTGGACATCTGCAACTAGAGGGCAGGTTCGTCAGCATCCTGGGCTGTAGGAGCACTGTGGATCACTGAAGAAGAGCTAGGTGCAGTGGGAGCTTTATTTTTGGCAGTGGGGTTGTTGTCAACAGTTGGTCAGTGGGTTTATTGGTGTTGAAGGCAGTGAGGCTACTTGGACCAGGATCTGGTTTGGGAAGGGCAGTGGTTCCTAGAGTGGAGGCAGTTTGCGCTGGTGTTTCTGACTCTAAGGCTACAGTGCCTGCGGTGTGGGAGGCTGCGTGACTGGGGGTTTTCGGAGCAGGTTTCTTTGTATCCGGAGTGGGAGAAGAGGAAGGGGGAGGAGGCGGCAAGTGGAGATTACAGGGGGGCTAGCTTTAGCATTAAGGCGGCAAGTTTGGGGCCGAGTGCCTACGCTTCGGTGGTATCGGTGTCCCAGCTTTTTGAGGTGTAGTCCGTTCGGGGGTGCGGGGAGGAGTAGGAACTTTCTCCTGCTCTTCTGGGGTGCTATTTGCTCTTTGTTCTACTAACGGGGCCATTTTAGCTGTGACAGCAGAGGTGGAGAGGAGGGGAGTTGGTGGGGCTGTGTTGGACTCTGGGGTCGGGGCCGGAGCCAGGACCGGGGTGGGTGAGGGTCATTGGCCGGGGTAGACAGGCTACTGTGAGTGTAGTGGTCTCGCTAGAGGGCTGTCCTGAGCGGGGGCAATAGTTGCAGTGGCTGTGTCAGAGTTGGTGGCTACGGAGGAGAGGGTGTCCCAGTGCCAGAGCAGCAGTGTAAGCCGCCAGCCTGAGAGAGCAGGGAGAGAACAGAGACACACAGACTAGACACCAGGGTGACTGTGACAGAGGAAGGGTGGCTCGGATGCATGCAGAGGGATTAGTTGGCTTTAAAAATTCACACAAACAGACAAAGTAATAGACAAAAGCAACTTAAAGAAGCGAATATTAGGCCTAGTAAGAAAAGAAAAACAGGCGTCATGCTGTGAGTGGACATTAAAGGATACATCCCTACACAGCACCAACATGGATACACTGACTAGAAAAACTAATGCACTAAAAAAAAGTACGAGTCTTCCTGTAGAAAAACTACAGCACCACGCAGAACCACCTATAAGGGTTAAACAGTACCAGTGACAATCTTATGTGATCTACTTTTCCCACACTGCCGATATGAGTGATGGCTTGCTGTGGTTGTCAAAATGACTTCATATGAGTTGACCACACTCAAGAGGGTAAAAAGCATTTCTGTGTCTTTAACTGGTATTGCTTCAACCTTGATAATAATGAAATAAATCTCCAATGGCTTGGAGAGGAAACACAAAGTGCAGTAATTCCCTTTCAGAGGGTATAAAAACAGAATATTTTGACATAAAGCAACACACTTCAGTGCACTCCACTCAAGAATGGACTGAACTCTTCGAGATGGTTTTAAATTGAGCAGAACCTGAGGCCGAATATGTCCAGTTCTTTAAAACACTGTAATTCTTTGAAGTGGAGATGCATTGTACAACAGTTAAAACATGATTCATTAGGCTGTGTGCTGCATTTCAGCCTGTACTCACTCTGGCTCTGTGAGGGGTGTGGTTTCATTGGGTTTCTGTTGGTCCTGCTGCGTTGTGATGGGCTGTGCACTCGTCCTCTGTTCGAACTTCAACAATTGGCTCTTTGGGACTCATCTTTCCTGTAAGACACAGGTGCTCTTAAGAGTTAGAATATCTACCACAGTAAAGTGGAAGGAAACATAACACGAACCAGACAGCAATTATTTCTATAAAGACCGTCTATGGATTTGTTTTTTGTTAATCTATCTACTAAATCACAATCTGATTGTTAGTGTAGGAGTGGCTGTATTTTAGTAAAACTGCTGGTATGAAATTTAATCAAAAATCAATATCTACTACTGCTACTACTATCCTACTCACATTGATTCTAATCAGTTTACTGTAGTTTTTCATTTTTACAGCATCTAACATGTTTCCTTTAACAAGAGAGGAAATCGAATTCTTAAAACTTAATTTCTGAATCCATTTCATACTGAACGTGTTTTTTTTTTTTTCTATGTTTCTGTGGACCTAGGCTGAACAAGAATACACTGCAGGGTCCGCTCAAGCGAAAGTGAACATCAACATGAAAAAGTAAATTGGCACACATCATTTATTAGATGGGCTCATTTTTTAGCTAAAGATCTCTATTTTATGGGACTGTTATCCTTTTTAAAATACCACTTACACAGTACAGGAGAAGTTCCGAACCTTCTGCTAGGCTGCGTTAAATGAACAAAAAGACATGCAAAAAGACTGTGTATTACTTTGAGAAATTAAAATGCTGAATGATGAAGTTTGTTAATTCATACACTGGTCACATTTGAAAAGACTATCTCTGAACTGTTACCGAGAAATTACTCTTTATTTGTAACTTATCTATATCAGTATGGACCAGAACAAGTTGTAAATAACACTGTGTTAGTATTAAATACATTTAAAAAATCACTGTGATTATATCTGGCTTGTTTTAAAAAATAAGTCAACATTTTGGATGATGCATACAATGGTAGAGTCGTCCATGTGTTACTATGGCAGCCCGTCCACGTGTTACCACATTCTCATGTCAATAAAAGAGAGTTTTCAATATTTTACACCGAAATTTATTTTCAGTAGCAGTAGATGAACATAATATCTAAAATGTTTTTTTCTACTTGATATCAATTTCTGTCGAGAACCGCATGTTTTGAATGTTTGCGTAAAGCTTAAAAAATTGATGTCCGTGTCAAGTCCATGTGTTACCAAGCAGTAATTTGACATTTTTCACCTAAAAGTTTTATCTCTCCAAATTTGGTTCTACATAATATTAAAGTGCTTATAAATACCACTCAAATATGTATATATCCTGCATATAAGTTACCCGCTTACATGACAGAGACTGTTGAACATGAAATGTGTCCACGTGTTACTGCTTGATCGGACCCTGCAATAAGAAAGCCTGTTCTTGCTCATTGGAGATTTCCTTAATGAAATGCTTGTTCTCAGTCATCTCCTTCTAACGCCGCCTAAAAATACACCATGAGGCTGAAAATCCGAGAGCAGATACAAAGTAAAAGTCACTAATTAAAATAGAAGACAGGAGATGTGGATGGTGTAGGAAATTTAAACAGAAAAGACAAAAAGTTCACTTAGAATAAGTAGATCTTGGGAAACACACATCTGAATTTATTTAACATCACAACAGTGACTATTTCTTAAATGGAAGTTTTGGCAACCTGACAAATGTGAAATCAACAGTTGTTTGTTTTGTTCTTTTGTGGTCTGTAACTCCATGAAAACATCTGGCTCTTTATCTGAAAACCCTCTGAAATATTCACGTTACTCACTAACTCTGTCTGAAGATTCACATTAGTCATTACACTGACAATTGTTCTTCCTGGGATTTTGTACACTGTTCAATGCAACAAAGGTAGCATTTGTTTCTTTTCCTACTGAAAACAGCTGTAAACAGCATCTGGAAGCAACACTAAAGAAATACTGAAACAGGAAAAGTTGAGGACGAATGCCAAAAACTGATATGGTCACAGCCTGATTTCTGACAGCAGCATTTTACATATGTGGCTAGTTTTTTGTTTTGTTTTTTGACAATGTTCTAATAAAACTTCATTATGACTGGAACCTTATTTTAACCTGGCAACAAGGTGCATAGAATATTCAAGTTTTTTCCCTTATTCAGAAAGACACAAAATTCTTAATAACACTGTTTACATGGCCACTAATATTCCTACTAATTTGCAGCTGTTTATTCCACTGGTGGCAGATGTTTCACTGTGTGACTTCAGCATTCCTCTTTCATTTTCAAAAACTGTTCCAAGGTCAGATATTCTCTTTCATAATGTTCAAAAGTAGACACTTCTCCTTCTGACCAGGCATGTTGACCTTTCTTTAGAGTATCCATCTTTACAGGAGAATCTGTCTCTCTGCACCTGCTGATTATAAACATGAGGCCAGGTGATGCAACCTGTAGTAAAACCTGCAGAGGGAACGCATACTCAAAGTATGTTGTATACATGTCTAAAACTTTTTGCGAAAACCTGAATAATAACATTACGCAATATCTCACATCTTTAAGTCAGAAAAGAGCCCTTTGGAAAGAAGTCTGATTCACACAAACAGAATATGCCGTTATGTATGACGTTGTCCAATTGTGAAGAAAAGAAGAAGGCAGAAAATATTTCTTTGGAGGTAACCATACTCCGCTGATACTTACAGGAATGCAGCCTTGCGCCTCTTCTAAGTTGTGTCCTTTGGTTCCTGTGCCTGATTTGCCGCAGAGACACATGATGAGGCCACATTTGTTGACAAAGTAACAGGTGACATCCACAGCGAGCAGGAGGAGCATGAACACTACAACAAGGATCCCTGCCCAGAGCATGATGCCCATGGAGAGCACAGAGTCCTCCCCCATATCTGCCGGACAGGGAAGAGAGGGAACAGTGATCAACTGTAGTGTGACACACTTTAACAGAAACAGCCACCAACCACTACATAATGTGACTATTTACCAAGTGCTGCTACTGAAACCAAATAGTTTCATAAAACAGAGATAACTCACCTGCTATGCCTTTGATTTGACTAGACGTCTCAGCAACAAAATCAGATGCAGTGCAATATGTTTTTGTAGCCTGTTGTGTCTGGGCTGGTGTTAAATTATGTCATTTTCACTATGAGAAATGTGTATGACACTGACTGTTCTGAAAGCCATTCCAGTAAATGAACCCATTTATTTGGTATTAGAGGCAAACAAAAGCTTACAATGTGTTGCTAGTTTCCCCAAAAAATAGCAGTCTCTGATTAAAATGAGTGGAGTTTTTCCCACATATCCCAAAAGGTTGTGATGCATCTTTGCTGTTTGTCTGAAATCCATTAATTATGTCAGAATACTACATAAAAAGAACACTAATTTAAAATATCCTCGCTTTCAAATCAAAGTTATCTTTATAATTACCAACAACTACAAAATGAGATCTGCTAAACAAAAGAAAATACAATGGAGTGATGCACCATTCAGTTATAAATGTATAAAAACAGTTAGCTACTTGTAATCTGACACATCACATGCATGAGAATTATCTGGACATTGTTCATTTGTTTTAGTAAAACAAAAAAGGTTCATGATGATCACTTTGTGTACAGCATGTCAAACAGAACCAGTTACAAAGATGTCTTTCTTTGTTAGGTATTTCTGTTCTAAATAATGTAAACAATGTTAAAAATCTTTACATAGAAATGATTTTGTGAGATTAAACAGTGCTACATAATCCAATATGTCCAGTTCTTAGTCTCATTGTAAGTGCTATTGTTTTAATTCGACCTCGTATGAAATCCACTAATGTTCAGGACTGTAAACTTGCACTGTTGTCTAGTGCCGATGACTTGCTGTGCTAATACTGGGCAGGGTGACTCTGGGAGGCGGAGGATTTCCACTGCCTTTGGTTCAGTATGTCTGTCTGGTCTGTTCTGAAGCTACGCAGCATCCTTTTCTCATGCACAACAGAGATGCGTCTGTCATGGACAAAGTCTGTTTTAAGGAGTCAAAGCGTCCACATAGACAGCCAGGCCAGAGAAAGGCAAGCTCTCCTCTACAGTTATGGTTGTGAATTCCCCACAAAACTATGAGAGCAGGAACACAGTGATGAGGGACAGGATGAGTGATACCAAAGTGTATGTCACAGATGAACAGCCCCTGAGTGGCTGTGGGGGACAGCACACCCCACCCACACCAAAATGCACACAGGTCAGGACGAAAATGTTCACGTGGTCCACCACACCAATGTCCAGGAACCAGGCAGAGAGCAGGAACATTGAGAAAGAGGTAAAGAGAGAAGGAAAGAGAAGAAAGGACCGGGGAAAAATGAAGGGAAACAAAGAGGAAAAAAAGAGAAGGGTGGGGAAAACAGAGGAAGAGAGAAAGTGAAAATGTGTCAAGGTCTGAAACCAAAACAAAACCCAAAAAAAAAAAAAAAAAAAAAAACTGAATTCTTATACAGATGGAGAAAAAGATACAGAAACACATCAAAGCAACAGCGCAGCACAAAGGGGAAAACTACAACATGTTGACTAGATGGTGGTGAGTGGGAAATGCTTTAGATTGGAAAATGAATTAGGAAAAAAAGTGAGTGGAAGAAATAATGGTCTGCTACAATGTGTCAGCGAAGCACTGTGAAGTCTAGCACCTAAAAGTATCTGACAAGCAGTGTGGTTTTTGATAGGCTGCTAAAAAAACCTTCGGCTGCAGTTCAGATCAAGTTAATCAAGGTTATGAAGGTTCAGTTTTTAAGGCTGCTTCCACAAAGGAACAGACAATCCAACTGCTACTTTAACTGTAAACAAAGAGAAAGAAAGACTACAAACGTTCAGAGGAAATCACTTCATCCTTTGTGGAAAGTGCCTGTCCTAGTTCTGCTAGAGCAAACTCAAGCTCATTTAGCAAGGCCTGTCAAAACTTTAAAGTGAGAAAATTCAGCCGGAAAATCATTTCTGGCTCACCGCTGTCCAAGAAATCTATTTTTCCTGTAGATTTATTCAGTTGTCATTCACCTTTCAGTGCTAGAGTGTTAAAAATAGACCATGACGTTTTGGGTCTGAGCTTTGAGTTTGGCTCCAGAGTTTTTTTTCCAGGCTGATTAGTCTCAGTGCAGCACATGAGGGAGGGTACCTGGGATGGCAGCTGGCTCTGTGGATGTCCTGAAGGACATGGTGGCTGGCAGGGACTTGCCCTTCTCATTTTCTCTGCCACCACATAGACGTTGTACTCTGTGTCCCACTCCAGTCCCACTGAGAGTGACATGCTCACTGCCACTAGGCATCCGGATTTCGGGTTTCCACTGCAATACGTTCATCTGAAGAGGTGTAAAAACCAACATGAATCAAAGGTGGGATGGCATTAAAGGGCGCTTTTTACATTGATGATCATGCATCTAAAATTATGACAATGCAGCACTACTTAATTTGAGCAGGAACATTGGATTATTTTAGTTATCGCTTCAACTGTGACTAAAATGTTATATTAACTGCTTTTTATGTGTTAATAAAATGTCAGGACAACTTTCAGAAAAGTACCCTTCACCGTTTTCCCACAGCCCAAAGCCATTTCTTCAGATGTCACATTCTCCAACCAACAAAACAATCCAAAGATATTCAAAGAATAAAAAAAAAAAAAACAAAAAAACAAGAAACCAGGAATCTTTCTATGACAGGCAAGTACTAGATTTAACAAATGGCCTACACGATTATCTGATATCAAAGCCGCAACAGATTTTTCTGTCAATCAACTGCCTATTTCTCAGCTCTAATTGCCACACTCACTGGTTATAGCGGATTGAGATAGTGTAAGATTGGCGAGCCGCCATCGTCCTGCTTGATCCAGCTGACTCTGATGGGAGTTGCCTTTGGGTTGAAGAGTTTGCTTCAAGCTTCGGAGGATTGGGATTCCCTAAAGGCACAGAGGAATAACATAAAGGTTATGTAACTAGTTCCTTAGAGTATGAATACAATATGCAGAATATAAACGGCACTATTTTAAGCAGCAGAGCAGAGCCAAGGCTCCATATTCTGCTTGAAACATGGAAAGAAAAAAAAAAAGTTTGATTAGAAATCAAAGTGAACGTCCAAAATATGAAACTGGTCACTCTTTTTGTTGTTATCCTTTGGGTCACTTAACTTTCCTTATTTGCTCGCCTCAAGATAGCGTGTCTCCAGTCAGGCTAATTACCAAATGACACATAGGCAATAGCTTATCTGATTCAGTCTGTGAGTTGCTGAGTGACATTCAATTGGCATTAAATTGCTGACTGACATCACCCCAGAGTCACACAAAGCTCTGGGGGAGTGGGCTGTTTCTTACTGACTGAAATGCTGATGAAGGATTTGCATTTCACAGCTTAACGGACAGGTTTTCCTGCAAAGATAACCACTTCATAGGTGAAATGATATGATGCCTAAAGCCCACTTTGAGAAATTCTGATATGTTATATGAAACACTTTACATAATAATCTGCAAAAATGTGAATAGCTGTCAGTGTCTGGGAATGTGCCATAAAAATATAAAGACGGACGGAGTATGTAGTGATTAGTTTTCGGATTCACATCGCTTTGCCTTGATCCAAGTTAGTTCATTTAGCCTGTAATGCATAGGATTAAGTCAAGGTTAAACACTGTGGATGTAATGTATAAAGGTACCTATTGCTCTCAGCATGAAACCTATAAACATTTGATTGAGAACCAGAGCACAGTGCTTAAGAATGCAGTATTTTCTGGGCAGGTGAGAGGACATTGATTATGATTCTGTAGTGATAAGAGGAAACTGGTTTATTACACACTTGATTTATATTAACACATACTTTAAGGATGACAGGAAACATTTCTCAGATAGTAAGCCATCAATACCATTCAAGTAATGCTGATGTTAAACACTCCTGACAGTTATATATCATCACGAAGACAGCTCTGGTCCTCCCTCATTTATCCTGCTGAGGCAAACGTCTACGCGACTGATTAATATGAGTCAGGTTGACAATTATTACGTGGCTGCTTATAAGCACATGATGTTAATTGCTGAATTCTCCAATTATGTTAGCAGTCTCCTTTGAAAAATATTCAACATCGAGTTACCTTCCGCTGAGTGGAGGGGATCATCAGCACCATGAAAGCCATATAAACAGTCACAGTCACATTAATTGAACATGGGTGAGTGGATGAAAGAAATGAATAACAGAGAACAAAACAGACAGGCAGAGCACAACAAAAACACTGGAAGACAATCCAAACCAGAACGACACAGAAAAGCATTTAAGACGGTTTAACACAAGTCAGTTCCTTCAAAGTGAAAAGTGCAGGAGACATCTAACACATTTATCTTCTTGACTTTAGAGACTGATTAATCAATGCTGCTGAGCCTAATCCTAAGGTAAACATTCACAAATTACACCAAATAGCTGCAGCCAGAGGGGAAATGTGCAGCTTTTGAAATGCAGAGATTTGAGTGTTACATAAAACATGCAGCTGTTAAACCAATTAATTCACAAGCTCTGAATAAAGTTTCTATTAATATTCATATATGGGTAAAAACACATGTAAGAAAAAATCCTAATCTACAGGTAACTAAGGGAGTTGTACTAATGAAAAGCAACACAAGGTTACAGTTTCTACATTAAAAAATACACTTCTGGCATTTTTTTACTGAATGCATCTAATCAGTAAGAATAAGGAGGTAGGTCCTGTGGGGAATCAACGCAGCTACGGCACTAAAAACTAAATGGGTCTACTATCCTCGCTACAGAACTACCTGTGTTTGAGTGAATAAATGAAAAATGTCGTCTAGAGACAGGAAAAAACAAAAACAAGTCAAATAATCAGAATCAGTTGTCTGCACAAATGACTACCTGTATCCAGTTAATAAGGTTTCACTGAACAGAGTTAGCATGACTTATTTCTCAGACTGCACTGAAAATGTCAGGGGAAAACAAAGAGTATTATTTAATGATTGCCATATTATATGGTTATGATGAGACAGCACCAATATGAAACAAAAAGGCCCTTTATACTTAGACACTGCTTTCTAAAGTGAAATATAATAGACTCAATTACACTTCAATCCTGGTTATTCTGCCCTTTGTCTGCTGTTTGTCCTGAAGTTAGAGTACTTAAATAATGAAAGATTACAGAATGTTTAATCACAAAATAAACAAAATACACAAAATATATTTAATACTTAAATGATTAATGAAATTTTGACTTTGCAGTAAAGTAGACGATGAAATGGGCAAAATGATGCCCTAATATCAGAATGTTAGTGGAAAATGTATTAATCCTAAAAAACAAGACATCTTAATTTAACTGAGATCTCATCAAGAACATAAAAGCTCTCTGCTAATCAGCTACCTACATGAAAGGAGGGAAATTACAGAGCTAAGGCAAAAAGAGAGATTAAGCACTTACTTTTGTAAGTGTGGCCTGATGATTACAACACACAGATAAGCAAACACAATATAAAAAAAGGGGGGTGATTAAAATTGGAAAATGAGTATATGCAGAGATGATCAACATGCAGACAAACTGAATCATGTCTAAAAATGAAATGGATTAGTTTTGAATCAACAGACAGATTTAATGTGAGGCCAAGTGGGGGAGGTAGCTTCTCCAAACACATCCACACTCAGCCAACAGATGGGGCTAAAAACTATGGAATGGGTTCAGGATTCACTACAGAGCTGGCTCTTCCACAAACATACAACCTCTCTGTGCTGTGTGAATTCATGATTCATTATGATACACTGAGCTTTACATTATGAGTGGAGTGGGGTTTAACAGATCCAAGTGTGACCAAAGTGCAATTTATTGTTATACACATAAACAGTGTTAGATCTGTTGTTCTTCCAATATGAAATGATTTCCTGTCTCTGTAAAAGTGTTGCAATTGGAGAAAAAGACAAAGTTAGAAACCTCTCTAATTCTATCCACACTCACTCGACTGAAATGTGACTCTAGCAGCCAAGGCACACTATTCTAAAGGATCAAGGAACACTTTTCTTCCAATTTAAAGAGAACGATTCATGTAATAAGTTTGTAAAGACACATTTGGTCTGATGAAAGCTGTTCTACAGACCGCTGTAAACATTCACTTACGGACAGGCGCCGTCTGGAAGAACTCGGCCGGGCTGCTTTCACCTTCACCCTTCCCGTTGATGGCTGACAGTTTGACTTCATAGTTGGTCTCTGGCTTCAGGCCTTTAATAGTTACCTCACCAGCAGACCCTGTTACAATATCAGAGGCAATGCAATCCCTGTTGAGAACACCTTGATAATTCTGATGAGCCGTAAAACAAATATTCCCTGTTCCAACAATTCATGAATAATTGATTTCTTCATAGGTAAACACTGATTAGTTCAGTTCTTATTTGATTTTAACAATGTTTAAACACCGGCTAAATCTATTTAGAATGGCCAAAAACCTCGAAAAACTGACGGACAGAAACAGAAATTACTGACAGCTGTGACTCTACATGTAGGTTGAGGGTGTTAAATGTTGGTAATGTCAACAGGAGAACGTGACTATTTTCAGAACGTAACAGCTATAGACAGATGCAGGTCAAACCACCTCATATTATGCACTAAAGTTAACATGGATATTGTTCCAGGTAGTTTAACAGGTATTTTTCCCAATGCTTTCTATAAGAATTCTGCTCATATAATCTGTGTTTTACAAAATATCTCACGTAATGCAATGTAAAAATGACAAATTAGTACAAACACCTGGTAGACTTTAAACTGCAGACATGACCAATAGAGGTGTTAGTCTGTGATGAAGTTGAGCAAGAACAAGTTAAAGTAGAGTTGGTTTGTGTTGTCAAAGTGTATTTTTGTGTTATGGCGTTTTCACCACAGCCCCAGTACGTGTATAGTCTGGTCCGTCTCCCAAAGCTGTGCCAACTTCAATCTCCTGCGGGTAATTCATTACCTCCGCCAGGAGGTCTTGTGATCACTTTGCTTTGTGTTTGCGTGCATGCGTTCATGAAATTTTCAGGAAATATTGATACTGGTACAAGGAAGAAATGATTAAATTTTGGTGGTGATGGGGGGGGGGGGGGGGGGGGGGGGGGGGGGGGGGATCTGTCTTGGCGGAGGTCTGTGCTCTATGAGTGCTTTTCTTGTTTTACTTGAGATCACAATTGGGCTGAATGTGGAACCTGAACTAAAAACAAGTATGACACCTTTGACTCTAAATAACTACAGGTGTCCCATAAGTCTCCCTACATAGGAGACATAATACATTCCATACATATATGGTTCTAACATGTATTTCTTTATATTTCTTCTTTATAGTTCTTCAGCAGTGGAGGACATGCATTAAATGTGTCCCGACAAAATGGCAGTCATATAGAGCATATTATATAAATAAAATGGTTTTATGTCAAGAAACGTTATTTTCCTATGTATGGAGACTTATGGGACACCCTGTAGTACTTTTTGCACTTTCCAAAGTCATACTGTGGGACAAATTAGAACCTTATATGTACCTCCGCCAGGAGGTATTGTGATCACTTTGCTTTGTGTGTTTGCGTGCATGCGTGTTTGTTAAAGATAACTCAAAAAATTACAGACAGATTTTCATGAAATTTTCATGAAATGTTGATACTGGCACAAGGAAGAAATGATTAAATTTTGGTGGTGATGGGGGGGGGGGATCTGTCTTGGTGGATGTCTGTGCTCTCCGAGTCCTTTTCTTGTTTCCACTGCTGTAGTGTGAGTATAGACAGGTCAGTCCAGGTTTTATATGGGGGTGCATTCAGTGCCGTGCATTAGTGATGTGAAGTGGGTTACTCACGGGTCAGGTTGGGGCGGGTCAGATAATTCCACAAAAGCCCCAAGGGTTGAAAAAAACCTGACTCACGCATCGGATTGGAACATCCCTAGTCAAAATGAATCGTGAAGCTGAACATATGGCTTGCTTTACATGTAACTCACAATATCCTCAGGTTTTATAAAGCCGCCCCCCCCCCCCCCTTTTATTTTAGCTACTTATGTTTACCTCCTTGTTTGTTTGTTTGTCTGTTAGCAAGATAACTCAAAAAGTTATGGTTGGATTTAGATGAAATTATCAGGAAATGTTGATACTGGCACAAGGAAAAAATGATTGCATTTTGGTGGGGATGGGGGGGGGGTCTTGGCGGAGGTTTGCGCTCTCCAAGTGCTTTTCTAGTTTACTTATGTGTCCTGTTCATTACACAAAGTAACAACAAACATGCATTAATTGTGTTGTGATGCTGTTGTTTTCTAATATCTACATTTTTCTTGTCCACATATATACACTCAAACTAGAATCTTTGAAAATGTTCACTTTGGAATGTTTTAAAATCTCCATTTTTGTGTGGGCAAGAGGCCAAAGTGTCCAGAAAAATATCCATGTTGCTGTAAAAGGGGCGTTAATAAAACTCAATGTAAGATTCATTAGGCCAGTGGTTCTCAGTCTTTTTCTCTCAGGGCCCTTTTGGAGGACAGAAAACCTCCAGGCAATACTTTTTATTTTTCCTTACATAATTTGTTGTGCACATTAAAAATAACTTAGATTTTAGCTTGAATAATAGAAATAAACAAGACTGCTCCCTGAGACAATATTTTTCCAAATATGAATAGGAAATGCACATTTATCTTATAATGATGACAATGAAGTTACTTTTTTTAGAACAACAAACACATTTTGGTAACAAAGATCAACATTTTAACAATATCAGTGGCTGCAATGAGCCAGTTTACACTGCACATCTCAGAACATTAAAGTGCAAACTATAGAAACTGCAAAAACAGAAACATTGCACATTTTTCTTTTCCAGTAAATCCTTGTCCATTCTTCAAACCTAAACTCTTTGCCTCGTCTAGTGACAGACCACCATGGTAGTAGATTTGTTTGTTGTACATCCCTAAAATGAGTCCAAGGTGCTCCAACGCTAAAACATTAGTTCCACCAGCTACATGTCTAACCTCAAAAAAAAAAAAAAAACACCCAGGAGAGATCCCATGCCCCCCCCCCCCCCCCCCCCCCCGGCAAGCCTTTGTGCCTCCCCTGGGGGGCCTGCCCCACAGTTTGAGAAACACTGCATTAGGCAAAAAGCCATGTTAGGTTGCATATGAAACTAAGGTAACTGCGCTTCCCTTCTACTCCACTTGTATTCCTACCATCTTGGGCTTGGAAGACCATGTGCTCCCAGCTGCCCCGGCTCTGTATCCGCCACTCTGCTCTGTACTTTAGGATGGGAACACCTCCAGTGGATTCAGGCTCCTCAAACTGGATGAGTGCCGTGGTGGAGAAGGGCCTCACCTCTCCAACAGAAGGAGTGGAAGGTACCTCTGGTAAAAGGAGGAAATGCACTACAGTTACAACAAAAATGACAAGATTGCAGCATGCAGGCATTGTCATACTCGATTGTTCCACTTCGGTAACTGACTGTAAGCTCGCAGCTGCTAATAGCTCCAAAGTGCATCTAAAACCTGCTTCATGTCTGACAGAAACTGAATATTTTTGACACTAATGTTGGTTCTCTCACACTGACTACTCCATACGCTTGACATTATTTCAGAAGATAAAAATGAAGGTGGAAAATGGGCACTGTGACAGACCATTTCAATTCACAAAAAACAATGAGCAGTTTTATGACTTTCGAACAGCAAAACATTTAGAGAAGTTGGCCTTTGATAAAGCTCTGAGGCGGAAAGAAAAACATTTTGAGTATTTAAAGACCTCACAGTCAGCTAAGCATAACCTTTTTCAATAAAATATAAATATACTTAAATTACTCCTGACTGTACAAAGTCAAACAAAAAGAAAATTACTGTATTCATTTTACATCTTTTTTCCTCAATATTTGTCAAGTTTAATGAACTAAAAAGCTTCATTTTGGTCCACCTATAACTGAAATTTCTAGTTAAGTGAAAATGATATTATTTATACTGTTCAACTCAAGGAGACTGTCCTTATTTGGACTGATTAAAGTTCACTTTCTGTAGTGTGAGAACTAGTCTATACTGAATCACTTTGATGTTGGAAATGAAAAGACACACTGTAATTATTACGGTCGTGCACATTCTGCTCTGAAGTGCAGAGTGTGGTATTTTCAATTCATTTTGTGGCTAAAGAGCGGCATTATCTCTGTGCACTGCTTGATTTGTTCCATTAATGTGCTGTGAGTGTGTGGGCTATGTTATGAAATGTTACCGACTTGACCCTAAAAAATAACAATCTACATCTGTTATACATGTACTTTTAATAAGAATACACACACAGACTGAATCCATGCATAAAAGCAGGAGCAGAACAGTGTTTCTGTTTTAGCTGCAATAAGTAAAGGCTGTTTTTTCCTAAACAACTACAGGGAGGAAAGCTAAATTGTGTTGTTGGATACACTGCCTTTTCATCTAAATATATCATCCACCTTAACAAATACTCTATAATTTCACACTGTAGTGCATGTTTTTGTTGTGTGTAGAATTTTGAATATGTGTGAAAAATCTGTGGTATTTTACTGATTTTGCTAAGCTTATGATAGTGATACTAATTTATTTGACATTATACACAACCATCTAAGCCCTTATTGCAAAAATTTCCCCTAAATAAGGGCTCTGTCAATCATATAAAAAAAAACCATAACAACTGAAGAAAAATAAAACAAAATCAGGTACTTGTTCTGTGAAATTCCTTCAAAGAAAGGTTTATGACTGACCAGCCTGAATGAGCAGGAACTCCTTCGATTCTGTTCCTATCTCGTTTGAAGCAGTGCAGTTGTAGCTCCCAAAGTCATTTTCAGACTCGGGGGTTATCTACAGGAGGAAAAAAAAAGACAGCAGCAAATATGTGAAGGGCAGTGTAGCAAAACAGATGAATAAACTTGTGTGTCAAACACTCAGAAGGTGACCTTTTTGTTTGTCCATTAGAGTAGCCTATTTTTATTTGTTGCTGTGAGCTTTCCTGCTGCTGAATTATTCATTAGATTTTTTTTTCCACAATGAAGCTGAAAGAAAACCCTTCCCTTCAACTCTATGCTCATGAAATCTTGATGAACAAAGGATGTGTATGTGTGCAAGGTGCGTGCTCTATTAAGAACACTATGTCAATATGTGGACATTTAGTTTATAGAGTGTACATCGTTCATGGGATTTGTGTGCACCTGCAGGTAGCTGGTGGATGGAGACCTGAAGATTTTAATGTTAGTGGTGTTTGAGTTGGGCAGCTGCAGTCCATCCCTCAGCCACAAAATAGATACATCGCTGGGATGAGCCTTGACCTCACAACTGATATTGACAGCATTCCCCTCCCAGGTGTACACTGCCACCGCACCGTGGATCTTGGGGGCATCTACAAAATTAAAAAGAACCTTATGTGAACACAATTCAGGTTAACTGCTTCAAAGAATGGGATTCATGAAGGAAGCTGTCACTAAATATTTTTTTTCTATCTTTGATTTTCAGGACAAATACAAGGGTGTGAGAAAATCAGAGGGATACCTGCGTTACCAACAGAACATATATCAATAGTAATGAACAAAACATATACATGCATATCACATTCAGTTTGAAGTATTAAATATTTTATGATAATTATTCAGATTAGATTATAACACTCATAGGATAATATAGTCAAATAAATCCAGATTAAAGTGGGGCAGATTGGTTGTCGAAGTGCCACCTCTCCAATTATCTTCTGAATTCTCAGTTCTACTTATGAGGCCACCGCCTCCTCCTGTCCTCCTCCAGGTGTCATCATGGAGTGCTTTGCTTGGCCAGTGCATTTTTTTCTGCTTCTATTCTCAAAATCAAACCATTTTCTTTAAATTACAGTTACTGATTACCCCCTCGCTGACAGAACATTGCAAATGTTCTTCGATTTTTGTGTACTGACGCTCTTGGAGATCACGTTATGTTTATTCACAGGCTTTGATGGATTCTTCTTCTACAGTTCTTGGGTATTTGCACTGCAACAAGAACTGCCCATATATAGCATTTTGGAGGCATTACCTACAATCTCCACATGCCTCATATTTAAGATCAAGTAGGATTTATCGTTCAGCACACCTGGGTAAGAGCCGACTTGCATGGTTAGGAGTGTTCAGTGCATCTGAAGTTAACTTCTCTTATCAGAAATTTCACAGAAAATATAAGGTGAAAGTTACCAATACCAAAATAAAAATACATACGAAAAAATTTATCAGTTTAATATAACCAGAACCGGGTTAAATTGAAGACAGCTTATTTTCGATTTAAAACCTCTGACTCTTAAATGAAGAAAGAATTAAATACTTACAGCGGACCTCCAGATATGCTGGCTCATCATCTTCCCCGATGGCGCTGCGAGCTGTGCACAGGTACTGGCCAGCATCTGTATACTTGACATACTTTAGTGTGAGGGAGGACACACGAGCATCACTCCTCACCACTACATTTCCATCCAAACTCTGTAAGTGGGAGCAGAAAATGGCTTGTTTTAGGGGGGAAAAAAGTTCCTAACTAAAAACTTCCACTTCTTATTATTCATTTGCATATTTGCATGTGCAGGGGACATTTCAGCAGAATGATGTGTGACCTGAAAAGAAAGCCTGCCCTTTGAAGACTTTATATTAATGAAATAGGCACAGTCTGCTTTGTAAAGATGTGGAAACCTAAGGACACAGTTGACAGTAGAGGAAAGCTTATCAATAATGGATGACAGAAGGCACTAAAACCATGCAGAGCTTTTCACACGAAGGTCTCAGTGAGATGGGCAAATATGCTGATGCATGGCAGTGGACGCAGAGCATTACATCACCACCTTGCGCTTTAACATGGGCTCAGTGTCATTTTACTCAGGTCGATGTTTAGTAAAATTATATTTCAAGGGAATTATTTGTTGCTAAATTTAGTCTTGTAGCTTGAAATGCTCTCCAAACCCACAGTGCCAAAACATGCCAAGTCACACAGCATTTGAAATCAGCGCAATAACACACAGACAGCTGGCTAATGAGATGCGTAAATGACAGTCCTTCTCCAGAGATACCTGGTTTCATTAACTTGATATACAGAGTTAAACCATCCAACCCTAAGTGGCTTCCTGACATTCGGGGTCAATAGCTCTGTGTTCTTTTGTGTGTTGCCCGTTTGCTTGTTTTGTCATGTGACACTTGAACGATTTGGGTGTACGGTTTCAGACGGGCCTCATTTGCACTTTCAAAGATTCTCCCTCATGCTTTCCTTTTGAACTACACACAGCTAATATGAATGTTTCTTACCCATGTTAAACTGCTACGATTGCATAAATAAACTGTGATACAAATGTGGTATCTATCTTGTTTATGGATTTGGGATGTGCAAATGTTTTATTACTGTACACAGTTAGCTTTGGTGCTTTTGGGAAATGATCCTGAATATCTAAGCTCCTCCTTTGGTAGCCTGCATGGCTCTGATCCAAGCTGCAATCCAAACAATGGCACGGATGCTTTTACACATATTGAATTAGGGCCCAGCCTAGGCAGCCATGTAAGAGAAACCCTCCTTAGGTTGTATTCAAATTCAATAGACAAAGCATGTCTGGGGCATTCATTATGCATAACGGGTAGCAGGACCAGGGAGACACTTACATAACACAGCACCCTTTCATTGTGACCCCTCAGCAGAAAGCATTCTCCCTCGACCCCTGTTGTGTGGTTTCTGACTCCTGCATCTGTGCAACATGTTCCTCTACAGTATGTGAAGTGCAAAGTCCACATTACAATTAGCCACTAAGCTTTGATATAGATAACATTAAACTCCATCTTTCTCCTACTTAAAACAGAAAACAGCGGCAAAAGGTCAGTATAGGTTGGTCCACATATGAACATTTTCTCTCAGACACTCTAAAAATCATGATAATTCAAGCCTAACTGACAGCAGAGCCTTTCAACAGCTTCTTCAGCTTCACTAGCAGACAGGAGAGACATTGCTGAACATCAGAGCATAAAATTGAGAATACACTGAGGGCGTGTTAAACTCATGTCTCACCAAATCTTAACTAGCCCAGAATACAAATGTAGTCTCCTCTGAATGTACCTTCTCTTCCATGGCTTGTCAAATAAACACTCACAGTTGCCTACGTATTTGATACAGACATGCTCAGCATGCTCATACTGCTGCATGCTCACTGCACTAGAAATGGTTTAGTGTTCATAATGGAATATATTGCAGTCGCATATCACATACGAACACACTGAGTATATGGAGGGTAGTTTGATGTCATATCATTATGTCAGAAAATGAAATTATTATTGCCTGATCAATCAACCTAAAACCACAAATAGAGTATCCTGCATATGCTCTTGATGCAAATGAATAGGATTCTACTCTGATGCACACTTAGATGTTATTTATGAGGTGACAAGTAGCAGAACAGCTCTTCAGTCTCTCTGATGTGCATTCCTGTTTTACGGTAAAAGATGGCTCTAACCAAAAATTATTCATAAGTAGATGCACTGCTCAATCTTTTCAACACTGGGTCAATTTTACGACTGCTGGTCACTGATTTAAATATAGAAAATTAGTTATTTTACCCATATTTATTTAAACCTAAAGAGAAAAAAATTCCAGTGCACTATTTTGCATATTGTGGCTGCTGATCACTAATGCAATTTCTAGTGTGTAAATAATAGATTTACTTCATAATAGTCATTATTATCAACATATACTTGATGATTAAAGGTCATTGCACAACACTGTCTTTTGTCTGTATTGTTTTTGGAATTAGTACAACAATTTAAAATAATAATTTCTCACAGATTGTGAATATTATGCAAGGAAAAAAAAAACAATACTGTGAAAAATAATGAACATAATCTAAAAGGCAATGATGTGGAGTAGCATCGCTGAAAACAACTAAACAATTAGGATTGTGATTAGTGGAGTGTAGAGTATTTAGCATTTTTGTCACTGGGGTATAAAGGACTTCGGCTCTTTTCATTCACGTTTCAAGGATGTAAATGGGAAATTCATGAATGCATGTGATGTGACCATAGTTTTTATTAAATATTACAAATGGATTGTGCTGCTTTTCTTATGCAGAACTCCCCCATAAAAAAGACTATTTACAGATCTGATGTTCTATAAATACCATCTTGTCTAGTTTTGTGGGGCTCCCGATAATTAAAAATAAAATGGCCATTTATAGATGCAACGTTCTATAAATACATATCCATTTCCTGACAGCCTGTGCAAACTCAAATAACAATGGCAACCCTAATGTCTGATCTTGCAGCTCAAATGGTGATGTGAGACCATCAATGACATCCTTAAAACAGCCTTCAAATCAATACCTACTTCAGCTCAATTGTGCTTATTTAAAAGAAGAAAAAAAACAGTGAATCGGAAACAGCTTTGTCCTCAGACTCTCTACAATGGTGCCCTTAAAGCTACAATGTGGTATCTCTCACTGTTCTCTCACATATGTAAAACACACACTCACAACACACAAGCAGCACATATTCTAATAGTGAAGTAAGTTGGAACAAAGCTAATGTGGGCAGCTCTTTCTCTGCCAATTTTCACTTTCTTTCAGGAACAGCCTCTGGCTCTGATACTCCTGGCTCCTGCACAAATACATCTTAATTTTTCTCTTGTACAAACATTCACTGGCCCAGCGGATTAAAACCATAGATAACTTAGTCAAAAATACAAGTTAAAGACACGTTCATGTTTTGGCTCTAGATTGAGTGAGATCTGGAGATGTAGGTGGGAGGACAGTCAGATCTGAGAAGTGAGAGATTTATTTTTCAACAAAACCTGTTTTTGAGGGATTGCGTAACAGAATCGTGCATGAAATCTGTGAATTATCAACAAAAACAATTGCTGAAAAATCACATATGATCTAGCAAATGTCTTGTATTGGCTTGAGCCCTAGGAGGTTATATGCCTGGCGTGAACATAAGCTGAGTTAGGCTATGGCATGGTGCATGTTTTGTTGCAGAAACCAAACAAGTAAATGATAGAAAGACAGACGGACTGAACTTGTCTGTTTGATTTCTGTGGTTTTTTCTCAAGGTTTATACTCTCCCTGACCCTTATTTGATCAACAATTTTGATCTGCATCCATCCAAAATTGAATTAGACTCCCCTGACACGAAAGATGGATGGGTGTAGGAAAAAGTCATGCATTTAGAATACCTTGTGTTGCTCAGGCCGAGTCCATGATGCCTGTAGAGGACAGAGACAGAACAACAAACAAAAGGCAAAGCACTTCTTAGAAAGTATATCTTATGTAGGCAAAGCTGATGATGCACACTTCATGCAAGTAGTAAGAGCTCAGTTCATTTCAGTACAACTACACTACCTAAACTGCAAAAATGACTACAGATGCATTTAAAGGGAATCATTTGGATTTGCCTTCAGTAAGAGTTTAGAATGTGACAATATACAGCATGTGGCATTAAAGAAAACTACACTACTTTATACATCTCACTGGTAGGTAATTTTCTGTTCTGTGTGCTAGAAAAACACTGCTTCTAACCCCAAGAGAAATATGTCTATCAGCATCAAGATAACGCAAATGTTTACAGATAAGAAGGTTATTGGTTTATCAGAAAAAAGGGTGACTCCATTACACTACAAATGAGATATGGCCACCAATTTGGTAAAAGCAGTGCGGCAATTACACACTCACAATCCATTTTTGAGGAGGTTTACAGTTTTCCATGAGCTTAAAACAATAATGAGAATATAAAACCCAATTACACAAAATTTACTCTGAGATTGTTGGCTTTGCTCATGCAAATAAAAAGCTTTTCCTACATCAAGATAGAGCAGTTAGTGAGTGGTTTTAACACAAGTGACTCTGTTGCACATTTCCCTACACTCCAGTGAAATGGGGACATGTGGCCTTCAGATGGGGTTAAGCTGAATAGTAATATTTATGATATCACTTCATTTGATGATCACTAAACTACAAACCAATAACTGTATTTCTGTGTTCATAGCATTTTGTGAGGGGACTTCCACATTATTTAGTTCATACACTCTTGACAACAGGATTTTGTTCTGGGAATGCTCATTTGGACTACACTACCGACTGTTATTGATAAAACACTTTTTGTGCATCATAAATACAAATAATAATGAAAAACAAAGAAAGTCCAAGAACCACATCCTGTATCAATGTAAGTCACATTGACTCTGAAAACGCCTAAAAACTTTTTAGAAAGCATGCTTTATGAAATTCAAGATGCTAAAAGCGTGACAATGGGATGTGATGGATCACATAGTGAAAGAGTACTGAGGCATAACAAGCAAAATGATAAACAGCTATTTCATCAGGTGCAACAGCAAGAAAATGTCAAGTAAATGAAACCAATCTGGTGGAATAATTGCAGGGCAGATCGGTGAATCAAACCATCAATGGATGCACATCTAAAGTCAAGTCTATCATACTCTTATTATCACTGCAGGATGCACAATACCACCATCTACTTTGGTACGCAGGATCTTCTGCTTGTCTCTTCCAGTGCAAATAAGCAAAACAAAAGAAGACAATTCTTCAATAGTCCGATAATCATGAAGCAAATTGTATGTAAAGCTTGCTTCATGAGAATAAAACACTCTGAAGGGCATGATATATTCTCTTCCGTCATAGGGAAGCACTGTGTGTGGCGTGCATCATTACAAACAGCTCTTGGCTACATATTACCACACTGCTGAGAAGGAGCGGTAGCCCAATTAAAACAGGCAACCTAATAGTCTGGAACATCAGCACCTCATCCACACACTCATCAGCAGCACCACCTCAGCAGTAAGTGAGCTGACAAGTATCACTGGGATATCTCTGACAGGTGTTTGTTTTAAGACAAAAGCACAATGAACAACAGCAGATGCGAGTGTGCAAAACGGAAGACACCATAGCACAATCACTTCACTGAGCAAATGTACAGAACAATATGGTGACGGTTCCCTTGGGACTTATCATTTTTCCAGCCTATTGTTATTCCCTTCCACAGAAAATTATCCACCTTCTTTGTTCTGACATGAATTGTAATATCAGCTCAAGGAGGGCAACACAGAGAACTGGGGAACACAGCAACACAAATGCACTGAACACATGGATGTACAGAGGCCCAGTGGTGTTCCATTCACTGGGTGACACCTGACTGAAACCAACGATAATACAAATTGTCACCTACTGTGTCATTTTCTGCTCAGCATAGAAACTCGAGCCAATACTTCACAGAAAAATGACAAGCATTTTAGTGAAGAAGTCCTTTCATCGCAGCATGCTTAGCTAGCGAGCATGCTGCTGTAAATGAGTGGCCTTTTGTGTTTGTACAACACAATGCTCTCTCTGCATTAGCACGCAATGCTTCCAGCTCGCTTGTTTCAGACACACTGCCACACCTCAAGAATTACAAAATGACAGAATTCCTCATCAATAATATGTTGAAAAATAGTCTGTATTTTTCTTAACAGGCTTTTTTTAATTGATGATTTCAGATTCAGTTCAGTAGGTATATATTATGTTTTGAAAAAGGTTTGTTTCAAATAGATGACAGACATGAGAGGAATCCAACTTCAATGTGCTTTAAAGTTTTCTAATTAGTCCTATTTTGCGACAGTGTTCCTCTATATAGGCCAAAAATATTCTAAGATAAAAAAGTCGGTGCATTACGCGGAATGTTTAATATGTATTCATATTAGCAAAACACTCATTATGTAGATAATGTATAAAGAATGGATAAATACTTCATTTACATTTTCAGTTATTAAACGGGCACACTTATCAAGAGTGACTTGCAGTGAATATATTTAAAGGATGACTGAAATAACCAAACACCACAAATAAGGTTGATGAAAGTTTCAGAGTATGTAAACACATGACTATACCATTTAAGCACCTACTGGAAAACAGAACTCTAAGCACACAGAGTCCCACAAGTGTACAAGCTTTTCCTGAAATGTTCCCTTTATCCTGCCTTTGTTAAGTACAGCACCACTGCCTTCCCATTGTATGACATGGTAATCTCACTCAATCCCCATATTGTTCACCTTGTTACTCACACTTATCGGACAAAGCCTTTGTGTGGTGACACTGGAGATTTTGTGTTGGAGGTTATTTTAAAGAAAATTTGTTTGTACCCATGCTAACCTTTAATGCCCAAAGCCACAGCAAAAAGGGACAAAGTCAAATAAAGACAGAAAGGATTTTTAACAGGGACTGAAAAATCTTTCGTTACAGACATTGACTGCTAAAGTCTCTGCATCACAACTACTCTGTGCTGTGATGTTTAACACCACTATCTCTGTTCTTCTGAAAGAGTACCCAGTGATTTATTCTTTGGCTTAAACTTAATGTCTAATAAAAAAAAACACATCACTGATCAATGGTCAATGACATGATTGTACATATAGTATAAACATCATGATAAAAGAGGTCTGTATAAATGGAATAAAAGGCTCATTAAAGGCGCATTTAAAAGTTCATTCAGAGCCAAGCTTGACAGAAAACAGTCAAATTAAAAACTAATTGATTTCATCTTGTCCTTAATATACATGTAAAATGGGACAGTACAGATTTGTACTGGACTTATGACTAAATTAGAAACTGAGCTGAATGTGATTAAAGGGTTATTAAGAAAACTTAAGTTTGAATTAACAGCTGCACTTTCTTCCATTTACCATGTTCTCCCAAATGAATGTTGTTTCATTTGTCACACCCATCCTTGATGAAATAGAGCTGTTAAGATGATTACAGATAGCATGGCAGACAGACGGTAGATGGACAAATAGAACAAGACAATTAAACAATTAGCAGCCAATTCCTCATGCATCCATTAAAGCCCCTCCATGGAAATTATTTCCCCTGCTGATATTTAAAACTACAAAGAAACAGTCTGCTCTGCATCTATTCTTGCAACATTCTACAGTGATTCAGCAAGGCTGCTAATCATTTGAAGACGGCTGTGAAAAGACGGCCACAGATCACAACATATACTGCAGACTAAAGTGCAAAACACACTGCCACCACGGCACAGCTGTGCATCACATGACGCGCCACGTGACATGCCATGGTGCTGCACGTCATCAGGACTGCAGAGTAAAAGACGCCAAACGGGTGTGCACTGCATGTTGCAGTGGCCTGTTTTCTGAAAAGAAGCTTTAGTGGCTTGATGTTAGTCATTTTTAAATTCTTCAGCCTTCACCTGCAGAGACATTCCTCACACCTTTAGCTTACTTGACAGTGTCTTTTAAAACATTATGACAGGATTATGGGATTTACAGCTTTGAGTATTACTCTCCCCTCTGATGAATCTCTCCTCATCCATTATGGCAGTTTCAAGACCACAAAAGAATACAATGTGTCACTGACAAAAGAAGTAGTCGTGGTACAGCAGATGGTGTGTACATGTTATGCTCTGCAAAAAATTTTGCTCGTCATGGGGAACTGACACTGGATTATAAACTGTCACTGAGTGATGCGTTCCACGTGCCAGCAATGTGGTGGTAATGTGATTTACACTTGCTCCACTAAGAATATGACAAAAAGGAACACTCACATCTGCAGGCTTGACAGGTGACGGGAACATATCTGATACTTTATTGTTTTAAATGGGCCATAATTTGCCATTTTCATGAATATTATCATGTTGCAACTACCCATGATAATATCAACAGTGGGTTGCAGCACAGTTTCCTTATCTACAAGAGACCACCTCTGTTATCAGTTTATTCTAAACATCCATGTCTTTGCCAATACACAACCATGTTAAGCCTTCAGGGGGTGAGTGTTTATTACTTAAAAGATAGACTTTAGGCTGAAATTTTCATTACTGTCAATTTTCAGGTGATGGTGACATAAATGTTAGACAATCTACAGCACTATGGAGATGACAGACAGACAGACAGAGCCGGGCTTGAATCCAGGCAACCTCATGCTGTGATGAAAAGTTTGAAATGATCAGGTAACAGCGACACAGAAATGGTGTCTCCCTTTTTCTACGATATTAACTAAATTTTCATCAGATCTCATGAGACAAGCTCTACATGCTTTCTATTACAAATTTAGTGTCAGTCAAGTTTTCAGGCGAAATTTACAAAGCATGTAGCAGCTGAATCAATTTCATGAACTCTGATGAGATCACTCCTTGGGGTTTTTCAGAAACAGCTGGGAAAATTTCAATAAAAAGGGATTATTTGATTTCATTGAGGTTTTCAAGTCTGGAGGCATTTTTGCAACTTTACCCCAGTACATTTCTGTGCCACGCAGATTTCATACCTGATAGATCCTGTTTAGATGTGCCTGTAGGAAGAAAATGTAGTGCATGTAATGGACTGACTCCAGAATTCCTCCATGAATTACAGTATATCTCCGAAGCATTTCCCCCTCATTACCTCTCAACTGTAGCAAGGCACCTTGAAGAAAAAACCTTGAAGAATTGGCTGTATGAGCAACGGATGTATAAGAATACCAATCAGGTATTCACTGCTTTTGATGGTTTGTAAATGGCATATTATAAAAGACATTACCAAAGGAACAGCGTCAAGGATGTAATGACAAGTTAACAACCTAGCTCTTAACACGACAAGTACCAAAATAAATTTAACGGATGGAAGATGTAGAATGATAAATTATGCCATTTCATTATCAAAATATTTCAATCACTAGCATGAGCAAAACAATGGTAATGGTGATTGAAAATGCTAAACAAACGCTTGATCATTCAAGCGCTCATTCTAGCAAACACAATAAGCAGCAGAAAAAGTTTAATAATTGTCACAAATTTCACGCTTATTTTGAGAATGTTATAATTGGGTTTTGGAAGTTGATTTTCTTGACATTTGGGAAAACTGAGGCCAAATATGAGAGTCCACCGCAGCATTGTTCAGCTAATTACATGAAATCCACGGAGCCAGCTCAAAAGAGTAGCTCATTTAGGAGAAATAATCAGCAGGACATAAACCTTGCTGTGGGTGAATGAAACTGCACAAGTCTCTACCCAGCGCATAATCATTAAAACTCTTGAATTCAGGTTAAAGGTATTCAATGAACACCTGGTGTCCTGCGTTTTCTTGCTCCCCAGTGGTTTGGCCAATGTGACACAATTTCACATTAAATACGAATGGTGCATCACAAATGGAAAGAGAAGTTACTACAAAAATCGTGATATGCACTGAGGCACTCTGACTGCACCTTCAAAATGTAAATCTGATATCCAATAAAGAAATACTAAACATTTCAGGGAAAACTGTATTCAGCACTTCCTTAAAACAAAGTTACAGATAATACACATTATACAGGGTGTCCCAAATTTTTTTTACATAATTTCATCACCTAATAATTTGTGTGGGGTTACGTGAAAGGACTGGTCTATATCCCACCACTTCCCATATGTGTAGAGGAACTCAAGAAGAGAATCACTGAGGCTCTGGAGAATGTTATACACAACATGCTGCAGCAAGTGTGGCAGGAACTCCACTACTGACTTGATGCATGTAGCGTCCCAAGCGGCGCACACACTGAACATCTGTAATAACTTTGGAATATTATAAAATTACCATCCCCCAGAACTTTTTGTTTGAAATTTGTAGAATAAAACATTTTATGTTCAAAATAAATCCTATTAAGTATAATTTCTCCTGACCTTGTAGTCCCTCCAATACGGACACCTCAAATGATGTCAATTTTTTTTGGGGACACCCTGTATATTGTAAAATAGGACAAAGATAAACCATCATACTTAATGTTAGATGTGGTTCATTAATTTTAGGAGAAGAAATGTCTACAGGACACCAGCCTTCAAAGAACAAAACTATAGAAGGATTCAAGCATTTATCTACTTCTGTGTCTACCATACCACGTTCAACCTATATTTTACCTGCTCTCCTTCTGTGAAGACATGGTCACCATTGCTCCAGCTGATGGTGGGAGTTGGATCACCTGATGCCTCACAAGTCAGAGTCACCTGCTCCTCCATCTCTGAAGAGCTTTGGTTTTCAATGTATGTGATCTTAGGTTTGACTGTAACACACAAACAGAAAGTCTTTGTAACCCATGGTACTCAACAAGACAGCCAGGTGGTTTGGCAGTAAGCACAATAAGTGAAAGGAACAACTCTGTGGATTTGGGACGAGTTCAAAGGGAGGATGAGGATCAGCAGCTTGACAGGTGAGGGGAATTTATATGGCAGAAAAACTGTATTTAAGCTTTCCCATTCCCACTAGCGGCACGCTTTTGATAAGCATGTGTGGATCCGAATGTAATTCATGTAATCATTTATTTAGCCTCTTTCAAAGGACCTGGCTTTCATTTTTGTTTACATTTGAGAAAGCTGTCAAGTTATACCTGCGCTCACCTGAAAAGCACAGCGGGCTCCTAGAACTGTGACACAGGGAAAAAAAATATAACCAGAATTTTTACAGCTCAGGGCTGAGCGTTCCAAGTCTGAGCTTTCTCATTTCACACTATGAAGGATGAAACCACAGACTAAAAAATACATTTTAATGGTCCAAGCCTATGTAATATGATGAATAAATAGCATTAAGAGAAGTTCGTAGCTAATAAAGCTTCATTAAAAAAGGCAAACAGTGTATTGTCATTTTGTTGTTTCTAACTAAAGGACAAGCAACAGTTTATGTTTACAGGTACTGTGGTTATGTGACAAACCAACCAGCAGAAACAGAGGTAATTACCATTTTTTAAATGGAATGAAATCAGCTACATTAACCCTGGTTCATTTACAGTCCTTTATCATTAAATCACTGGAGCCACTTTCTAGAGTGTTAAGTGAACCTTAAAATTGCACAAACAGATGAACAGCAGTTTCAGTGAAAACACCGATGTGTAATATTTGAGTAAACTCCGACAAGCTTCAAGCTGATATGAACTGGAAATTGAAATGGACAAATCGACAGACAACCACATGCAGCTCCACCGACGATGATGCAGAATATAGAGTGTCTTCTTACTTCAGAAATATTCAGCTGTCCATTTACTTTTCTCTATTTAACAGATGGCTCTATCTAAAATTAAGTGGACACTCTCCAGTTATTAATATCCATTCGTGGTTTTGACAGGTTCTATGCTCAGTTTTGGAGAAGTAGACTCAGAATGGGCCAAAGGGGAGAAAAATGACATCTCAAAGTCTAAAATTTAGTGATTGGAACGTGTGACTTCAGTCTGACTGTTTTTGCACACTTACATGACAACTTTTTCAGTGTGATGTAACTGATCTTATGACTGTGTGTTACAAATTAGGCCAATGGTTACACGACAAGGTAAAGACCAAAATAACCTAGTAGGCAAAACAAAGAATAGGAGACATTTTCAACTTAACTCAGCCCACCTGACCATTGCTCTAAATCCTTAAACTCCATCCTTACATGAAACAATCACAGCCCACATTGAAACAACACCTCATCTTGTATCCCTTAGTAAAAAGACACATAACCATACTATTGTTCTTTCTCCACCTACATACCCGTATACCTCTTTCCCACTCATTTGGAATGTGAAAATATTAAACAGTCACTTCATGTATACACTGAATATAAAATGTTTGCCTTACCAAAAACTCTTAAACTGAGCTCCTGCTCAGCTTCCCCGGCTTTGTTCTTGGCAATGCAGGTGTAATCTCCCTCATCCAGCTTGGTCACATCCATTATTGTCATTTCTGAGCCATCTTCATTAAAGCTGTACTTTTCTCCCGCCTCAAGAACTACTTTGTTCCTGTAGAAAAACATGACAAACCGGCACAAATGTAGTACATCATGAATGTTATGAATAAATGCATCAATCAATTATTTCCATCATTTACATACTGCACGATATTACAATGTTCTCTTCAAAAGCAAAGATGTTTCCCGATCACGAACTAGGAACATTTTGAGGTGTATGTAAAATATATACTATATACTTTGAGGAATAATAATTTGAGTCCCTTGTCACTAAATATGCCCATGTCAAATGAGTCATCTGTGTTAGCCATGTAAAATATATTGCATTCTGCTGCTGTGAGTATTTTTTAATACAAATTTTGTACATTTTGTGTCCTTATTTAAGAGAATCCTGCTGCAGTGACATTTGTGCCTAGGTATAAAAAGAACTGAATCCAATGTGCATTAAGTAGCCCCCAGGCTGACCCCCATTTCAGGATGTCTACAAAGGTAACTGCTGTCTGAAACCAAAATGAATAGAACAAAGCAGAAGCCTATCAAAGCCTGTATTCTGATAATGGGAATAGAGTGTCTACTGATGATACGCTAGTCTTCATGTTTCACTGTTTACAAGCACCTTTGATACCCTGTGATTAAGTGTCCTATTGCAATGAATGAACCTGTTAGTGAAGTATCCCCAGTAACCAAGATAGCCTGCCCTGCAGTGCACTAACTTTGTACCCCCTAGATTAATGGTGGCACATTAAAATCACATTTGACAAATGGTAAATAGCTTGATCCCGTTTAATGTGATAACAATAGATTTGCCACATGGAATTAGACAATAAAACAATAACATGCAAGATATAAAATAATAAACTGCAGAGACTAGTGTTACCATTATTTGTGTATTATAGATTAAAATGTAGTATCAAACCAGCACTGCTTAAATGTAAAGCACAAGCATTATGTTAAAACATTTTCCTCACGTCATGGGTGGATTGTTTGCACATAATTGAAAGCTTGATATTACTGCTGAAGGTCACTGATGAAGAGTCGATTAACAGTGGTCAGCAGTCCTATAATATAGTAAACTGCCTTATAAAGCCCTATTTGCATGGGACTTCTGTAACCTGGAAACCTCTGTTGATTTAGAATTTAATCCCTCATGTCTGTGTTGGCTGCTACACTTTTAAAGAGGATAAGCAATGTCTGTGCTTTACTCAAATTCACTGAGATAGATTTCACAAATTCAGTCTTTTTGTGGAATGTGTTTCCTCTTTCTGTGACTGAGAAATAACCAGCATAAATGTGTTAAAGAACTAAAAAAAAAAAAAAAAAAAAAAAACGCCCCACAGCATAAATGTCAATTCACGTGGGATTATAACCTTATTGTAGGAGGTCTGTTTGCCAAAATAGGGTAGGCAATTTGCAGTGAAATTTTTACTTTACGATAAATCCCCACAAAATTAAGATCACTGACGGTGACAGGAGGTAACACTAGTTCCATACAAATGGAGTTTAACATAGAAAGCTAACAAGTGGAAAAAAACACTTCAAACACAATCACAAATTCTGAATTGGCAGTATGTAATTTCAGTAAATAGCTTTGATAAAATAATATCTGAAAAAATAAGAGGACACGTCATTGTACTTTAGATGACTTTGGCTGATGTGTGGCTGGTACAAATACAACCCAAATGGCTCATGGCTTATTTTTAATTAGGCTTTGCTCAACAGTCCACTGCTGCCAGGTTTAGCTCAACTGCAGTCAAACCCTAATTAAAGTACAAGCAAAGGTTAAGCATTATGAATAATTTCAAAGGTGTTATTAAAAACCCTATTACAGGCCTCCAAGAAGAAAAAAAAAAGGATTATATATATTGATCATTTCTGGGTTAGCAGAACTGGCAACAGAGCAGTAATGCAACAGTAACTCATGAGATAAAGACATCTTGTTGGCATACCTTATCTCATGTATGTCTTCAAAACACTTAGATGGTTTGGCAAAAATGAAACGATAGTTTTGCTGCTAAAACCGTCTCTCTGTTTGAAATGTAACGTTGACATACATAGTCCAAAATGTATTAACTAAACTAGGGCTGGACCTGAATATTTGAAACTGGTTATCTACCTCCCGACAAATATTAGACTAGTTAATCTTGAGACTTGAATATATAAGCTTTTTGAATGACACAACAATAAGAACAACTACAACAACAGCAGCAGCAACAATGGCCAAAGCAACTGATTCCTCACTGAAGTCTGACTATAAGTGAAACATGATCAGAACATCCTCAGAGACACACAAAGGGACCTCATGCAGGAACATTTCCATATTCGTGTCTGAACTTGCTTTTCCTTTGTCTTCCAGTATAATGAGCTTGTACAAATGCGCCATGTAAGATTCAGCAAATGCTGCAAACTTCAGAAAACTAATGTGCAACCAGCCGTGTTAAATACAATGTTAACAAATTACATGTTTTCAAATTCAAAATTGCTTTGAAGGAATAAAATTAACAAACAAATTAATTACACATAATTCCTTCAGCAACTCTGGACCACTCATAAAAAAAGAAAAACAAATGGTAAATGCAGTAAGTTCTCTCCAATTACTTGTACGTGATAAGTAATTAATTTGTTTAAAACAAGTGATTCTTAGAAGAGGCCCATTTTTTAAGATGAGAAGTTCGCCTTCAGCCAAGCAACAGTTTCTACTTGCAGTGTCAAGAATGTACGACGACATACAGGTAATTAGCACTAACATGATGAGCTGAACTGCACACGTAATAAAACATAACAGAACAAAGTCATACAACAACACTAATTTTGTCAAATGTAAAGCTAAAAATACAAATTCATATAAAGATTACCAATCAAAGCCTGAGTATTTTGCAAAGAACAAATAAGATTGAGAACAAATGATGACAAGAATGGAGTTATGATGTGAGTGAGAGCAGAGAGCTGCAGTTGTTTCCATCAGATATAAAGCATCAAAACGAGAAGTGATGTGGTGGCTAAAATATTTAAAACTACCCTACAGAAACTTGTGTGCAACTCTACAAAACTATGCTCTGTGTACTGCAGCAACTTACAGAGAGAGAGAGAAGGGGGGGGGGGGGGGGGGGGGGGGGGCATTGGCTAACCTGGAGGATTGTGTCTGACTGAGTCCTGTCCAGCCTCCAGGACAGACAGTGTGTAGTGAATTATGATTTTCATTTGTGCCAGCCCTGGTTTAAACTAGAAAGGCCCTCAGAGAGCACATACCTCCAATAGAGTCAACCAATTCAACCCAAGCCCATAAAAACAGGTTTTGTCCTGCCTCTTTTTCTACATCTACCCAAAAATTTTATAGATTAGTCCTTGGTCTGTGACCTACTCTGCCATCGACTCTCTGTGGTTTTGTGGGGTTTTTTGTGTAATTCATCTGATGACAAAGCAAACAAAGCACCAAACAGTAATGAAAATATGAACCCCATGGCAGAGACAACAATTGTGTCCATGCACTAAAACATGATGTGTTGTGGTCTGGTGCTAACACTAAAGTTATTTGTCTCTTCAGTCTGTTGCAAAGTTTTACCTTGTCCAGGTCACCATGGGTTCAGGATAGCCATCAACAGCACAAGTCAACATGGCAGAATGCCCAATATCTGCTGTAGCATTCACCTCTGTCTGCCATACCCTGATGGTTGGGAGCACTGGAAAACACAGTAAAAAAACACACACACACACAAAAAAACGCATCATAAAAAAAATAAACCATATAGATTGGCAAATACATGCATACAATACAGGCAGCAAACACACCACAGCAGTGACAAATTCAGACTACTTATTTTAGGCACACTCATTTGCTAAGCTCTAAAGTTGCAGGAAACAGACTTCATTAGCATGGAACATCTTTGATACATGGTTGCTCTGGGCAACAGTTTCTGCACTGACGCTGAGCCTTGTCGCCTCTGAGGAGCTACAGCTTATTTAAGCGTCATGGGACACCTGCCATACAAAAACATGAACACGGAAACCAAAAGGAAACGGAAAAAGTGTGAGTCAGAAAGGAGTGCTGACCATTCACAATGACCTTGATGACTCGCAGATCAATCTCGCCACGGACCATGAGGCGGCCCTCGCAGGTATACGCTCCTTCATCTGTCTTCTTTATGCCACGGATTTGAAGATGATTGTTGTTAAGTACCTTAAACCGAACTAAAAGGAACACAAGATAGACACACTGTCAGGATGGTCGCGTATCTGTTCAAAAGTTCAAAGTTCAAAATATGCACAATATTCACTTTCATCCAGTACTTGGTGAGAAACAGCAGCTATTTTCCAACCAGAAGGGTAACATGGTGATGTAATGTAACTCAAGGCACAGATATAGGCTGGTGTATTAGTGATGTTTGATTTTATCAGTGACAGGCTGAATCAGAATCGCTATAAATTACTGTATATGTTTTGAGCCTCAACTGACAGAAATTGGAAAGATTAAAAAACTACTCATAGAGAAAAATGATAATAATCCAGCTGGTCTAGATAATATGGATGATGAATATGGACAGTTACTTAAAGTTGTTTCAAATATAATATCATTTCCAGCATGACTTATTATCAACTTGAGTCTGACAGAGGGGTTATTGCCCCAGATTTGGATATCTGCCAAGGTTATACCTCCTCATAAAAACAACCGGGAGACTTTCTCAGCTGCCAATAGCAGACACATTAGTATTCTTACAGTGTTGAGCAAGTTAATGGAAAAAGCTGTTCTTTAAGAGATACACTATTTTTCACTTAATGAATTAAAGTCTGATTTCCAGCATGGCTATATAGAAAGATCAGTCTATGTGCACTGCACTAGCAAAACCTTATCTTACACTGACAAGAAAATGATACTTGGAAATCTATTCCTTTACTTTAACATTTGATACTGTGGACCATAGGTTAGTATGAATGAAACTCGCTGCATAAAGGTGTTGTCCAACGGCAATCCAACATGCCTTCAGTTTTGGATTTGGAAATGCAGCACTCTCTGCTTGCACATGGTGCAACTATTACATGACTAGATATGTGAGAACAGATTTGTTTTACATGTAGCAAAAAGCACAAGTATTATGTCCAGATATGCCACTAATGATGATAATCAGCTGTGCTGCTCACTCAGAGGTTCAGATAAATTAGTCTGGAGTCACACTCAATAATTATCTATCATGGGAGAAACAAACTGAGAATATTGTTATAAAATGTGTGATGGAATATCATGCATCATACAAGAGGCTACTCTTTTATTACCCCTGCCTCTAGAGTGCATGGGAGCAGGCACTAGTTTTAGCTCGCCTTGATTACTGCTCAGAAGTTTGGTCGTGCACAGTGAAAAAAAGCTCTAAGCTCCAAATAGCTCAGAATAAAACAAGTCTTGTACTGCCCTGTCCGTCAGGTGTGAACCAGAGTATAGAGAATACATGCCAGTTTCTCATAGCTCACAGTAGAAGAGATGTTGGCATGCAATCTAATGACTTTCTGTAGGAACATCTATTACAGTAAACAACCAAATGGTCTGTCTTCACAGGAAATTATGTGAGACACCAAAACTGAGTACATTTATATGCACACTATTATTCCACTGTAATTCAGATTTTGACAGTATCATGAAGTTGTGTCATGTAAACAGCATACTCCATTTGGATATTCTGAATAAGACCTTTTTACAAATGGAGCATTTTCTGATCAAGACGTAAGATATGCTGATATCATTCTGGGTTAATGAGGATTCCTTGAACATGTATATAACACATTTGGAAAAGGGACCAAATCTGTACATTTTACTGCAGGTTATGGCTCACTGCCCCTGTTTGCAATTAACTGGAGTAAATACAAAGATCCTAGAGACAGATGAATCTGCAGAAAAATCCACATCTGGTTGGAAGGAGAAACAAACCTACCATTAAACAACATGGCAGAGGATATCAAGTTTTCTGATATGAGCAAATGCTGAAAAGCCAACCTCTTCCACAAGATGTTTGAGGGAATAAAAGAGAGAGTTCATACAGTCACCTCTGAAACAACACTATCTTTAAAGGGGTATGCATGGCTGAATGTAAACAGGAATATTAATTTTCAATAGCTATGTAAAAAGCTTGTAAGTAATTTTGTCTTTTTCAGAATAAGGGCAAAAACCTGAATATTTTATGTGTGCTAACATGGTCACTGTCAAACTATCAGGCAGGATAGCAATTCTCTAGGTAAACAAAAACCCGGAGCAGATGCAGTGTGCAGATCTGTAATGCACAGAGCCATTGCACTGTGGGACAAGTACCCAAGTGTGATGAGTGGAGCATTCAGCAAGGCAAGTTTTAAAGGACTGTTAATAATAATAATATAAAAAACACAATAAACATAATTTGAACTGAAATATGAGGTGAATAAATTTAATCACACAGTAATTTTAAATACTACAGCCCACACATGAGCTTGTGTTATTATTTTTCACTGAAATGTACCAGTAATACATCACACATTATGATACTGTCCAAAGTCAACACTGAATAAGAGAAAGCCAAATGTATTTTCCAAATCCAAAACAAATTAATATTCTCTTTCAAGAGGATAAACCCAAGACAGAACTGAAACCAGAGGCAGGGAATAAACAATTTCACGTGTTCATTAATCTCCATATCGGTAATAAATTAGGCCTATGTGTGTGTGATTGTATTTTGACCACCTAGTGTTATAGTAAGTAATCTACTGTATGTTTATTATAGTAACACAGTGATACATACGATTTCCAGCTAATTTTGGCATTTTATCCAGACATTGTTTTAGTATTTGTTGCTGTCTTTTTTTTTTTTCTAATTTTAATCAAACATACTTTATCCCGGTGATATCATGACACTGAACTGACAAAAAGATGTGCTTTAGAAAGCCGTACACCAAGACTCAGCACATTTGGTTGTGACATATTTTTGGAGCAAGAAATCATAAAGAACTTTTAACAGTCTCTTAAATACCACTAGTAATGTGCAACACAGGGCAATGTACAACATTATGTATCTTATTTACATAATGTACCTGCTTGCACTTATTTATTATGCACAGTATTATACAAACTCCTTCAGTCAGAGTTGGAAAAAACAAACAGTGGTGTCCCAAGGCAATTGACTATGTGCAGAATTAAAAGCAATTAAACACAGATGCCTTAATATCAAGTGAGCTGGATATGTCCCCCATGTCCTCCAGGGAAATCTTACCATCTTTTTCCATCTGTATTCTTGCTCCTTTATATTTCCAGAGGACAGTGGGCGGAGGTGAACTGACAACATCACAAATAATGTTGGCATTGTCTCCTTCAGTAAACTCTTGTGGTGAGGGAGCATTTGTGAAGGTAATTTTTTCTGAGGAAGAAAAAGAAAACACAGAAAACATGTTTTTACCAAGTGGTACAACACATCTACATTAAAACAGGGATGCACCGATCCAATACGGATCCAAACAGCTGGATTAGGTATCAATGACTGTGGCTATGTAGACAGACTAATGTGTTACTAAACAATCTCCACATATAAAATAATTATCCACAGTTTAACAACTACTAATGTCACTCATTAAATTAAAAGCAGTGAACACTCAAATTATTACTAATATTCTACTAATTAAACCCTTACAAAATGTTTCTGGCAACAGAGTGTCTGCACTGCAAATGTGTTTCATACTTGTTAAGTAAATAATAGTTTTTAATACAATGAAGCAAATTACTTTTAACCTGTTCAACCCCGGGACATTTGTTTCTCAGTGGAGTAATTTCAATGCAACACAAAACAATGGAGTACCTGATAGCAGAAGCTTCATTCATATAAAACCATGTTATGATCAGAAAACAGAAAGGGAAGAAAAAAAATCAGTAATCGTCGCTTCATACAGTGACCTTTATTTTAGCCTTCGTTCAGCTTGTTTAGTGAGTCTCAGCAGTAGAGAAATAATACTTGTACTGTTGGATCTGCTTAGTGTTAGCTTAGCAGTGAAAAGTTTGTCACATTGGTCTGTTGTTTCATGAAATTACTCATGACATTAGCTAGTCTCAGTCTGCTATCTTGTTTTCAATATTTGCCCATTTAAGTCCTTGCTGTTTGACTTGTTTCCTGTTTTACTGAGCTTTTAGCTAACATTCTTCTGGTTACATGGATGTATAGCATCTATATATATATATATATATATTGCTACAAGCATCATGTAGCATTACCATAGAAACACGGGTAGAACTAGTTTAAGAGGTTATTACTGGAAGTCAGTATTGTCTGACAAAGCTTAGGAATGAGTTCCTGTATTAGACTTGGAAAAAGTTGGAACCCCTTAAAACCCCTTCCTCGGATAATTTGGCTGTTACTTAATCACACATAGATTTTTATTGAGGGTTGGGGGAACCCTTGGTTTCCTTTAGTATGTGGAAGACATACTAGTGCACAGGAGGGGGTTTGGCATTCTTCCACAAAAAAATTTGATGTTTTTCAATAAAAAAAAGTCATATAATTTCAAACCATTCTTATAGATAAGTTTCTTTCCTGAGGTAGTAACAGGTAGTAAAGGTCTGACATGTGAAATTAAACACAGAGAAGACACATAACACTGCAGCTTGACATCTCATTGTCTGTTCGTGGCAGAAGTGATAAAATTGCAGCAGCTATTTTTTTCTTTGCTTGAAGACACGACATTCCATTACATCTGTAAAATGCTGCTGGTAATTACCTTTCCAATTTGAGATGCATGTTTAACTGGTCTGAATACAGCAGTAGCTGAGTTTGTGGGTTTTTAAAATATCCTAGTTTTTACAATGTCAACCCTACCAAGATAAGCATTTTTGAAAGTCTGAAAATAAACAGCATTCTTATTTTGCCACAGACTATACATCATTTTAGATATATTGTCTACATGGATAATTACTTATAATACTAGAATGAAAGAAATACTGAACTAACAGGAAAGTTCTTTTTGGAAAACCAAAGGATTTCATCTCTGATGGACATTTGCTGATGCTTGGCATTCATGGAAAATAAAAGCCATTACTCACAAGAACTGCACAACAGACAGGATCATTAAGCAGCCCTCTAATGGTCTTCCGACCGTTTATTGAACTGATGAAAAATCCATCCTCACTTCAAAAGAAAAAGAGTAATGTGTTGCCCTTGAGCAGTCAATAAAATACTATGAGTTCAATAAACAGGATTTTTTTTCTTCTGTGTTCCTACCACTCAATAATTCTAAGTGTTTAAGGTGAGAAAAATACTTACGGAATATTTTCACTTTGACGGTTGATTCCGCTTGCTGGTCTCCACTAGTAGCGACGCACTTGTATGTCCCTGCATTTTCAGTCACTGCTCTGTACAGTGTTAAGGTGGATGATGATTCATCATTTCGGGTTACTGTTATGTCCGGTCTGTTGGGCTCTATCCTGTCACCATTTGGTCCAAACCAGTCTATGTGCTTGGCAACACCTACGACTGAAGTACAGTAAAGAGAAATACATAAGAAAACATCTCTAAAGTGTCCTTGTAAGTAAAATTCACCTTGTTGCTCATACAGAGTTAAAAAAAAAATCTGGTATGAGATGTGAATGGTTTAAAGTCTGTGAGTATGTGGGAGTGAGAATGAGTTTAATACACTTACCCTCACACATGAAGAACTTTGATTCTCCGAGACTAATCTCACCATGACTAGGGGTGATCTGCACTTCCAGTGAAACTTGAATAAAAAGAACATGACATACAAAATGTGAAAATTGTGCTTAAATTTTTAAAGAAGACATGTACAATGCAGCAACCTTTGTCATTCTTTACACTCTACTTTTAATTATTTAGAAAGAAGGGGAATGGGGGTAAAGGTAACTATATCTATATTTCCAATGTCTAACTTAAGGGTACAAAACCGAGAAAGAAAAGAATAAAAAAGATATAACGCTTCTTTTTCCTGACATCAAATTACTCAGTGTCTACAAAACTAGAGCTGAAAATCTGTGAGAAGCAATCCACATGTGCCCCAAGAAATTGTCAATACTGATTTTGGCTTTAGCAGACCTTTTACTGAAAAGATGGACATTCCCTGTTTCTCTTTTGCCCGGAGTCTCTGTCTTATAAGGGGAATAATATTGGCACAGCAGTTACTCAGCTAACATCAAGCAGTAACTAGTGTTGTGCTGCATTATGCGATTTAGCAGAAGTTATATAAAAAAAAGTTATTTAAATACTTTTTTAATAAAATCATTCTGTCTCTCTACAAAGATAAATCCAATGTCGCTGTCAGTAAAAGACTGCACTTCATCAAAGACCAGAGGAAGAAAAGCAGATTTCTGTTATTCTATAGACAGAGGCCTAACCTGAAACCATTTTGTGCTTAATTAGAAGAAAGCTTCACTTGTTTCCTGCAGAATCTCCCAGGGGGCAGTCAAAGGTTTCTGTGGTTGACTAAGAACTGTGACTAAAAAGACCCAAAATCCAGCCCTACAGTATATTATGCATGCAGAAGAATGCTAGTGTGCATGTACCATCAACTCTGGCAAAGTGCAAATACACTGGGGTTAAGGCAAGAATGGTCAGGAAGTGAAAGAACAACAACACTGTGGAGAAGTGACAGTAGCATTCTGTAATGCCAAAAAATAAAGACACAAGATGATAAACAGATCAAAACTGACATCTCCTCAGAATAAAAAAAAAAAAATTAAGACAATTTAACCTCTGTATTACAACACAAATAGTTCTTTAGAATCATTTCAGCTGCTTGTGAAATGTATGAGTCCATGTAACACACATAATTAATGCACATTTATAACACAGGGTAATTTTTTTTTAAACACAAAACTTCAGCAGAAAGTCCAAATTTGACTGAGGTTTGTGAGGTACAAACCAAGTGTAGCATAGAAAAACTACAAGAATCAATCAATGTCTCTGCTGTAAGATAATCCCCAACGCAGACACCTTTACACAAAGCCCGTACATTGTTCGATTGTTTACCTTTCTGTTAAATTCAGCCAAATAAAACCTCAGCTCTCAAACTCCTCTCATTTTATTTCAAACAAAAACAATTATATGCTAATGTTATAGACAGGACATTTTGTTTTAATTGGAGCTAGAAAATAAGCATATTTGGTGTTCATTTAGTCCAACAAGCAGGCAACTCATTTGCTAAGCAGGCCTGGTGATAATGATTATTCAAGTCAAGTGAAGTTTATTTGTACAGCCCATTATCATACTCAGTGTCTGAAATCACTTACATCAGCAGCAGTGCTTAACCTAGCTAAAGCTATCTAAGCAGGAGGGGAAAAAAACACTCTTAACATGCAGCGCACATTATAAATGGCTACAGCAATCCAATAATACAATATCCAACAGTAATGTAATAAATTCCCTGAAGTACGGCCAATAAAATATGTTAGTCTAATGAGTGCAGACCAGTTCAATATCACTTCAAGGTGCGATGGTTAATGGTGAGGGAGAAGGGTAAGACACTGGGCAGCTGATTTTACATCAGAGAGCAGGACAGACATTGTAAAGTTAATGTGAACAGTGTTCATTTAGGTTTTTTCTGGACAGCTGAGACACAGATATAATGTGTTAAAGGAATTATTTCCCTTGACATAAATCATGCTTTATTTTTCTGGGCAGAGTCACAGATGAGTACAGTGAAAAATGACGCCTAACGAGTGACAACTTTAGATTTACACTTTGTAGTGTGAGAACAAAATCCAAAGGCAGCACAGCAGCTATATATAAAATGCATGTAATAGCGTTTAGGACCAATTTAAGAGAAAAAGGTAGATTTGCATAATGTTTAATAGCTATCTGCTGCACCCAGACTTTATATATAATAATATACATATTTCATATATAAATGGGTGAACTGTAGTGTTGAGTTGAATAGAATAGAATAGAATAGAATAGAATAGAATGCTATTGTGCAAGTAGTACAAAGTAGTTGTGGTAAAAGGAACCTTTATTCAAAGGTGTTTCTACATAACTTTGTTAAATGGGGGAGGGTAAACATGGAAACTGATAAAATGCTAACCAAATGAAAAACGTTCCATTTTACTCTTATGACATCAAAAAAATCCACCTAATTGGATCCGTTGTGTGCGTTATTTTCTAGAGTACAAAAACACCTGCACCGCCTGGGATTTTCCTAAATTAAATCATTCTGTTGCCCAAACGCTAATTGGTTCACTCTGGTCGAAGGCAGAGCCATGGCTCCTCTTTGCAGATAGTTATGAACAAGACAGGGTAATTGCTCTCCAACCAACAGCTTACTTTTCATATATTAAAGAGGCTAACAAGCTACTGTAGCTCAAGTCCAGATAAGGGACACAAACTCTTTCGAAGCAGGGGGTAGTCAAATTACAAGAAGCAACTGTGTGCCCTAGAAATTTAATCTGACTGTGAAATCTCTAGCGACAATTTCCTTTTTAAACCCAAGATGGGCGTAGAGTGCAACATTATCATCATATCTGCACTATGCACAGTTGTTAAAATATCAAGATTGTGTTACTATCTGCTTTTTTGGCTTAATTAATTAGCAATTGGTTTATAAGAAACATTGTCTTGCCTGTAGCCTGAATGTTAAACAGACTGAGGTCTAGGTTTAATAACAGATAATTGTACATTTCCAAATTTCTAAGTATAGGATGTATCTGCACAAAACTAATGACAGCAAGTCCGTAAATATTGAGGATTTACCAGGACAGCTGTTGAGTCAGTAGTAAACTGTGATGTAGTGCTATTTGAAACAGTGTCCTATTGGCCCCAAATAGGTATTTGCCAAAATCTCTAAATTTTAAGTCCCAAACAAGGTTTACAAAGGAGATAATAGTAAGAATATACTACAATACTACATTTTAAACTGAGAGAAAATATACTTTAGCAAAACAAAAACACTGCTATTTCTCATTGCTAAAATTGATCATCAGTGAGCAGGACTGGTGAAGCTAACTGAAAAGATTCAAAGTATGATAATAATGTATTAAACTGGAGCAAGGACTAAAAACAGGAGAACGGAAGAGGGCCTCAAGAGCATCAGAAGGTGCTATGTATCACTAATTGGCAAACCTAACTTAAGGCTTAAAAAACTTCTGCACCAACGGATGTAACATGCCCAAACCTGTGCTTAAGATTCCTAGTTGGGAAAGCCCTCAATGCTAGACTGGTTGGACCTACAGAGAAATAAACAATTTAAATAGATAAGAGTGTCCTAGTTCTGAGAAAACATGCAGTTTCCCTGCAGTTCAACTTGACATTCCATATTAAAATGCCTTTCCAGACTAGGTCTCTTCTTCCATAGAGTCAGACCTTACAAAAACTGAGCTAAAAATCGAAATAGTTTTCTGCACAACAACGCAGAAGGCAATAAATAGCACAATATCACTGATCACATTTACTGACGTGAAAAAAAAAAGGATATATCTAATCACCATGCGAAACTGCAAAGAAATGAATACACGTCAACAAAAACAAATGCAAATCTGTGTACAAATATACAAAAATGAGGTGTGGCTCTGTTTCTGAGATGGTCTAGAATCATTTAAAATGTTGTATTTAAAGAACTACTCAAGTAAACGGGGGGAAAAACAAAGATAACTATCTTAAATAATCTCTGCCTTCATAACTACTTATGAATGCCAGTATGGTTGAAACTCCAAGAGCTCCTGCCAACAAATGGACGAAGAATGCTCCAAAGTCAAAGCAGCAAATTAAGTCTCATTTACAATTACACCATGTTTTCTGGCTGAAATTAACTTGACACATGACATGAGAGGACGATGGTCTTTCTAAATTGTACCACAATTCCAAGAGAAATACCAGGGAAATAAACAGCTATAAATGTGGTTGTTGGTTTATTTTATTGGGGGAGCAAAGGAATCTGAATGCAACACAGGCACAGTGGTCTGACATTAACAGTTCTTTTGTGATTTAACATTTACTGTAGCTGTGGGCGATGTCATATTTGGATGCAGGCTGATCATGACTATAGGAGACAGCTTGCAGTGTCAATAATTCATGTCTCTGTAGGTCATCAACAAAACCATGGTGTTTGGTGACTAAGGACTTCATTAACATTATAGTAATGTGGAGAAACCAACTATATTATTGGCTGCATATAATCAGCATCAGAGGCAGTTTTCTTGCTGCATCTTAATGCAGGTCACAATATGATGCAGCAAAATTCTACATAATTTGTAATACTTATTTCACTGTACCTGAAATTCAACAAAGCAGTGTATCCCTTCTGCACCCTTGTCCCTCTCAGTGTTTCTATTTAAGCAGCATTCATTATTTCTTCAGCACAGCCAGGAGGCATTGTACTACTTAATACCAGCTCATACACATTTGCTTACGTGTGTGTGTGTGTGTGTGTGTGTGTGAGAGAGAGAGAGAGAGAGAGAGAGAGAGAGAGAGACTATGTGGTAATGGTGGTGTAAGGGGGTTATTTCATGAATGAAAATGATGTACACTGATGTCCTAAGGCAACAGTAATCAGTGGTTGCAGATGGAGATTCTTAAATAGCCTTATTTAGCCCAAACCCTCACTTTCAAGCTCGGCTTATATCTTAAATTTAAGTTACCCACAGGAATACACTGACTTTTCCACAGTTATGTTAACAGTAACAGATAAGATATGAGGAGCAAGGAAACCATATAGAAGAGAATTTATGCAGAGGCTGCCCTCTTTCCTCTAGCCTCTGTAGTTATCTTAGAACAACACCTCCGGTGCTGCAGCCTTTGCTATTGGATGTTATAGTAAGCCTCAACCCAACCCGTGACTCGCTCTACTTGCCGTGTGGGATTAAGCTCATTATCTATTCTACTAGCGTAAAACACTGCATACACACACTTAGACTTTAAGCCTGCCAAATTGACAGTCACAGCCATCAACCCAACCTCAACTATGTGGAATCTAGTAAAATAAACACAAGATTGTCCTTCCCTGATGTGAAAAATAGGGTTAGTTAATATAGCTAAGACGTCAGTGAGCAACTCTTGACACAACAACCTTGCAATATTGGCTCACAGTGATGGTATTATCAGAGAAGAAGGAATTGTTTTCAAGGTAGTGCAAGACAAATATCCATATGTGGGAAACAGGGAACAGAAATAAATCATTTAAATGACAAAGTACAGCTAGACAGACAACTTAATGGAAAAATGAGTGTGTGCAATGTTCAATGTCAAGCTATTTATTATTAGTATGGCAAAGACACACGTATATGCTACACTGACATAAATTCCCCCACATATTCAGAACACCGGAAAAGGAGGATTATTCAGAAGAAATTAAATGAGAGAGCATTTAATTCAGGTCGAAGAACAAACATTCTGAAAGCAGTAATGTACAACCTAAGTGGTTCTATTCAGGACCTTAGTTTTAAGGAACAAGTGAGTATTTGCTTGCTGCTCATGCCTCTCAACCAGAGTTATACTCACTTCTACCAGTTGCTATGGAAACGTGTTTCCCAGCCCCCCTCTCCCCATATTTTGACATCACTGTGCTCTCTCTCCCTCCCCCTCTCTCTCTCTCTTTCTTTTCCCCCTCTCCCGCTTTCTTTTTTATTGCCGTCTGATTGGACAGAGCAATGCAGCCTCCAAGGAGTGACTATTTACATTGAAGTGGTTGTCAAAACAGAATACCCAACTTCAACTGATCACTTCGATTGTCTTTAAGAGTCTGGCCATCAGTGTTATGCCGTTCCAACATCTGTACCAACTGCCCTCATGCAATACTTTAAATAACTAAAAAATTCACACAATTATGTAATAAAATCCAGTGATATCAAATATTGTGAACAGTAAATTTTAACAACTGAACTGGTGCTTCCCATATTACAGCCCCAAACTGGAGCAATAATATCTGGCAGATTGGAGAGACTTGGAGGATTTCATCTGAGCATTACTTTTTAACCATGAAAAGACTGCATAACAGATGGCCAGCAGCTCACAGCAAATCTCTGTGCATTAGATTTAAAGAAATGCTTATATGTGCACCCAAAACAAATCATGAGTACAGTGGAGCTACACGTTTTAAGCTACATTCATTTCAGAGCTTTCACTTCAAATTACCTTTGTGGAATCTAAATCACAAAATTATAAAAGTATTTGAAATGTTCCTTCCATTCTCAATACTCAGCAGGTTTGAGGTTTAATTCATCTGTTCAGTTAAACATGATTCCTTACATCTGAAAATAAAAACATTCAGCAATCACAGTGAGTAGATAACATTATCGTTATGGCACTAGAATGTTACATGTTAGAGAATGAGGGTGTAAAATATCACTTGAAATACTGACGTAATGGTCATATTTATGGGTTATATAACAGGGCAGTGCACATTAGAATAAGAGGCCGAGGCAGCAGAAGCTGATCTGCCACAGAAGAGATGATTCACAGTCCTTTCTGTGAGTCACTGGTTGAAACATGTTTAGCTTTGATACTGAAGATTGATAGAATATGTCATATTTAGTACCACATTGCAGTTTTCATTTTGTCCTTTTATTTCATGTAAATCAGCTTGTTTCACATTACCACAGGGACTGATTTAACTGTAAAAGGTAATCTGGAAAATGTACCTTATTTTAGTATACCAGAAAAAAAAAGTCTATCCTAAGAGTGGGGGGAGGTTCAAGATGCATCATCCAAGTCTATCAAACACTACGGGGTTTGTTAATTTCAGCTGACCTTAAACACTAATGTATTGAAAAATGTCAGCTGTAATATAGGTTAAAATGAACACTTTCTAATGGGTATATGCCTTGCTGAGCTACTTTGTTGTCCTCCCTTTGTTGAAGCCGTGCCTCAATGAGCTACAGTGCACTCCAGTTCAGTAGCCAGCAGAATTCACCCTCATTCAGGCAATTTAGCCTGAGTGCCCCTCAGCATCTGCCTCAGCTGTGCACCATACAACAAAAGCCCAGGGAGGCGGAGAGCTGAACGTCTGTGGCCCATCATGCCATGCTATGTTGTCCTGTAATGAGTCAGTATTGAAAAGGCTTAAAACAAGGGCAGAGGATAATGCGGACATTGTGCTGACAGGGACATATAAAATAAAGGAAATGAATCAAAAGAGATTAATCAGTTTATTAAATTATTTTGACAGTTTCCAATTCAACACTACCATAATCTAAGGTAAACATGTTTTATCACCTATGAGAAACAGCTTTGGTTTAATGCTGTGACAAAATAATTACGCCAAAAATCCCAGTTTGATTTTCATCCAGCTCCGAGCTCCAGTAGAGCCGTACAACCTGTGCGAGGACTGAGAGGAAGCCGTCTGTCACTATGTCTAAAAAAGACATGCATAATCAGTGAAATGGAAAGATTCTTGGGAGGATGAATTCTGGGGTCTGTACAAAGATTTTTTATTTTGGGCTTGACTCCTATGTGGAAACTACATACAAGAATAGGGAGTCTGTGTGGCATGAACAATGACTGAAATGTTAACATCTCTGTGAGCACAATGAATCACCACAGACTGTCGCAAAAAACATTCATTCTTCCACATTAATCATTACAGTGGTTCTCCAGTGGCTTCCCTGTTAGTGCTAGTCACGACACACTCCCACAATACCGACAATGCAACTGGCCTCTTTGCTGCCAGCAAGAAAACTATTAAGATTTGCAGAATATAATGCACTAAGCTTTGCAAACTGAGCAGAATTACATGCATCTCTAATAATTACCGTAACAGAGGCAAAAAAAAAGGACAGGGAGGGCATTAGGGCAGGAGGGAAGAAGCCACAATGACCACTCAGCCACAAGCTGCCTGGGACTACACAGAGCCCGAAGCCTGGCACATGCACACAGCTCTCTCTGTGTGTCCATTCAGAAGGCAGACAAGCTGGGACGCGCCGGATAAGCCTGCCTGTGACTCCACCAGGAAGAGGATCAATAGGAGGGAATGCACCATTTCAGATACAGCCAGCCAGCCAGGGGCAGGGCAGAGAGGCAGAGCAGCACTTGAGTACTCATTATGTTGTGTAGGATGACACAGTGTGTGCAGCCACTTCTGGAGTAATCTATGAATGGAGGAAGACGATGCAGACCCATTAGAGATAGGGCCAGACCACACACTAATTGGATTAAAGCAGTAATGAAAATAAAAACTGGCATGAGGGTGAGCTGTAAAGATAACTGCATGAACACAGATAGGTAAAAAGACGAGTTGCCAGACATGCTTGTCTATCCTATGACTACAGAAATCTTGGACTATGCTCACCATCTCTTTTCCCTTGCATGCTGGCATGGAAACAGTTGGCTGCAGCTGAGCATTTGGACATCACCCATAAGCAGTCAATCACATACTGAAGTCCGGCCTTCCATACAAAGATTGAAAAAAACACCTGCCAAGAATCCAATGCCAGTAAAATGTGTTTCTGCCAGTAAATAAACAAGGGTCACCCACCACAGTAGATAAGATGATGATGCCTCTGCTGCTCTTTTCCTGTCTTCAAATTACGTCTCCACTGACAAATACAAACTCTTTAACCATAAGTCAGTCGGATCAAAACAAACAGAGGCTGAACTTCAAATAGGATTTAGGTTAGCTGTCAATTATTTCGATTCCCTGCTAAACTGTTAGTTCCCCATCGCCTATATGGTAATGAAATAACAGCATGGGAAAGAAAAGAGCAGTTGTTCAAAATCTGAGCCTAAACCTTCTCATCTCCTCACTAATTTTTCCCAGACTTCAGGCAGAACATGAAACAGCATTGAAAACAAGCAATGGCTCTAAAACTCAGTCTCTCCAAGAGGACTCACCATAAAGCAACACAGAAGCAATACTTTTATCTGTAGTCTGGGAAGCAAAAAGATATTTTCTTTCAGCAGTTCTGGCAAAAACACCAAAATAATAACCCAATGTTACTTGCAAAAATACACTGCTAGCATGACAAACTGACAAAACATACATTTTTGCTATAAAATGTTTGCTCCTTGGTATTAATCTACACATATCTGTAGTGACCAAAAAAGTGATTTTTTTAGTTGTATGTGCAGTGTATATCCAAAGGGAAATCATCCTATTCAGAAATAAACCCTTTTATCCTAACACAAGAGTCATCCATGATCCAAGTTCATTTGGAGTTAATTAGTTTAATTCTATTTAAATTAGTCAAATTGTCTGTGGTCCTGTGGGGAAATTCACCCCTGATGGTTATCCATCCTGAATATTAAGGCACACTGGGCAATGCAGAGGTGCCTGGTTGACACTAGATGCCGTTTTGAGAACAGTAACTATTTAATTAGCATGAATATAGTGAATTTATAGCTTTCACACTCCTAAATAGCCACAAATAACCAAAAGCATCTACTGCTTCAACTTCTGAACCACTAATCCTATCAATACATGTAAATAATTCAAATAAAATGCAGTGTGATTGTTTTTATGCTCAGTTAATAAATTTTGCTACTTAAAGTTACCTGTAGAAGCCAATAATGTAATAACAACCAATAACATAATAATGGCCAATAAGGTAATACATTTGCCATTTTTAAAATGTAATAGGTCAATACTGTAATATCTGGCAAATAACGTAATAAAAGTCCTGGACCAATAACATAATAGCTTTTGGCCCATAACATTATAACTTATTACGTTATTGGCTCAGTTATTACATTTGCAAAGAATTCTTTTTATCAGGTCAATAATGTAATAACCAGCTACTAAATAACGTTAACGGCCAAAAGTTATTATGTCATCAGTTCAGGACTTTTATTACATCATTGGCCAGATATTACGTTATTGGCTTATTACATTTAAAAATGGCAAATTTATTACGTTATCGGCCGTTATTACGTTATCAGCTGTTATTGCATTATTGGCTTCTACATCACCTTTTTCTCAGTTTTCTGTTCTGATACAATAGCCTTTGAATTTACTCTGAGCTTTTATGATCTTCTGTGATCAGTAAATGAAAGACTGAAATGAAATAAATGAAATATTGATAAATCACTAAGGAAAAATTAAATGAGAAAATTTAATTTGGACAATATAATGACGGATTAGAGACAGTTTATTCATCTCCAAATACAACCCTTTAACAAAAACTCAGGAAATGAGCACCTGTGACTTAAATATAAAATGGATGAATGTTGAAATGAACACTTAATTCAAATAAATAGATAAATGTGGATAATTGGACATAGAAGTCAAAGTAATTAACCAAATCACCTGGAACTGAAAATCAAACTAAGTGGAAAAAATGTGTTTTTGTATTTTTGTGCTTTAATTCTACCTCAAATTCAGTAATTCCAGCTGAGAGGCCTATTAGCCACTACCACAGCCATGTTCTGTCATTAACGTTTGTAAAACATCTTAATAGAACAGATTAATTGGGCTATCCCTAATCCTTTTACTCAATATGAATGTGTTTGGGGGAGGGAGGAAACTGGAGCAATAGTAGGCTTGTAATTTGTGATCAATAAAATAATTTGTTATAGAAATTTCACTTAAGCAGCTTTTCATTTTTGTATCCAGTGCCATGCTCCCAATTCCCATCAGAAACTCTAAAAAGACTTTCAATAAAGACTGTCAGACTTTCATGCCTGAGAAGTGCTTTTCGAACCCTTCTGACAAGGGCACGCTTGGTACTCCAGCAACATGTTTGCGTTATTCAAGGCCATCCGTGATGTCCCTCATTAATCCATGCCACATCTAATTGTGCTAAGCCATAACAGCAATCCATTTGCATTCTCCAGCAACAAAGCCATGCTCTTTCAAAATTCTTCCAGCAGCTGACTAATTAGGAAGCTGCTGTCTAGATGAGGATGGGTAATACAAGTCCAGACATTTTTCAGAAAACAATAAGACCTGAGGCAAGCCCTGTGAGGCAGATCAGTCATAAGATATATTTGTGAAAATCAGACTAAAGATATGGAACACTATAGACTACAGCTCAGTGTTGAACACCTCTACACTACACAATTTGTGTGCAGTTCTATATGACAAATCATGTAATCCAATCATTTACCACTTCTTGTGAGACACCAAATGCAGTTTGACGGAGCTAGCAATGACTAATAAACAATCTGTTACTACACCTGCTAAGCAAATCTGCTCTGTTTTTCTTTTAGTGATGCCAGGTGTTACTTTTTCTGTAAATGCTTCAGAGAATACACAATTAATATTATTAGATAGAACAAGCATTCATGGTAATTTCTTGTTCATAAAACATCCACAAAAACCAATGATCAAAGGAGATGCTTTCATCTGCTTAAGTCTTTGCTTTGGTTTCTTTAATAATTGTAATTGGTGAGCTAAATCCTGCACTCCCCTCACGTTCCTGATATAGCCATCAGTACAAAAGAGCAAGGAAAGCCCAAGGTTGTGTTTTGCATTCTCGGAGACAGACTGACTAGGCGTGGTCTGTCTTCACAACAGCTCCACTGAGGACGACAGATGGCACAGAGGCACCTTATGACACAACATGAGCCTCCGTACACACCTTGTTGGCCAATCAGAGGCTGGACTTTAAAAATAGACACTAGGACAGGGTTAGCCTCCAGAGAGTTGACGATTCTATTCCTTGGGGCTAGACTCTCCGGAGAAATCTGCAGAGAAGGAAGGCTATCACCATTCATCTAGACCAAGGTTATGAGGAATTAAGAGTGGATTAACGTCTTTTTCTGATTTTCTGCCTACTCATCATTTTGTGCCTATAAAAAGACTCTTAGAGGCTGCAAGTTTGATTGCACTGCACCTTGCTAATTTACCAGTAGGGTATTTTGCAAAAAAATGTATGTACTTTGAGGGTTGAAACAGGGTTACTGTCAGGTAGGGGTGTGCGATATGACAGTATTAGATTGATAAGGATTAGAACATATCGACAATCCCACAAAGAAGAGAGATCATGGAATCATCTACGATAAAATGTAGTCAGAGCCACAGAGTATTCAACGGCTCTGCATGTAGTTATATGCTGATGCACAGACGCACCATGTCAGTTCATGTCCATGTCACATATATTACATGTTGTGTTGTGGGAGTCATGGCTGGCAGCAAAATGGAAGAGTTGCTTCCTAAAAAGAACTCCACATCCATCGTATGGAATTGGTTTGGCTTTTCCCCAAACAACAAAGCGTAAACAGTAATTTGCAAAATTTGCACAGTCATGGTTCGCACGTTAGATGGCAACACTACAAACCTGTCGAATCAAGAGGGAACATGGTACATTTTGTCTAATGCCAATAAAATATCTTATCTGATCATGACTCATGTAAATATACACACCATTTTTAACTGGCGTATTATCTGTATGCATTATAACTTTCTGCGTGCATGTTCACGCTGTTATTAGCCCCCTGTCCAACCTGAATCGATGCATGCCCAAACAGTATGCTGAGAGCCAAACTGCTAGACAACAGATAGCATTAAACAAAAGCTAACAACTTTAACGTAAGCGTTTAATAAAGGCACTCTTTATGAGAAGAGTAGGAAATGGTGGGAAGATGTAACAGAAACAGTGACTTTTTACCTTGCAAAAGATATGTAAATTAATCTCAAAGATCAATGTAAAGAAATGTGATTAAATCGAGATTATGATTTTATTTTTAAAAAGTCATGGCATGATATTTTTGCCATATTGCCCACCCCTACTGTCAGGTCATATTGTGACTTTCGTCTATAAAAACATGCAACTGAAATTCAAGACAGTTTGATTAGAAAGCAAGGAAAATGCACAGATTACTTTAATTATGTGCAATGTTTAAGTATAATATAAAACTATAATTCAAGTACAAAATTAAAAATATACAAATACACACTACATCTATGCTGCGTTACAATGGACCAAAATTATCACCAAGCAATGACAATGCTATTTGATTAATTGTCTTGTTGGAACTGATATTTGTCTTAGAACGGTAACAGACACCTTATTGCACACTCAACACTGACCTAAGACATAGCTGTTTAAGTCTGGTTTGTTCTTAGTTATCAAATGCAAAATATATAACATCCATCCATCCATCGTCTGAACCACTTTAACCTCGAGAGGGTCACTGGGGTGTTGGAGAACATCCCAGCTACCTATGGGTGAAGGTGGGGTACAAACTGGACATGTAATATGTGACATTTTCATTTAAAAAAAAAAAAAAAAAAAAAAAAAATATATATATATATATATATATATATATATATATATATATATATATATATATATTTATAAATTCTAATCAAAAATACTCTCTCAATATCACTTTTGATCAGTGTGTGGTGGTGTATTTATCTGCAGAGACCCTGCCCTGTGTCTATATTTTCGATTTCCTTCCTGTTTTGCTGTGCTTGGGACATTTCTTGGCATTGACCTTTTGGGATTCTGTATCTACAGCCAGTAACAGTAAATACACATATTTCTGTAAGAAGCACCTGCTTCAACCACACTGTCACAACATATTGATTATTTAAGGTTCCAGGGATGTGAACCTTCTCTTTAAAACAGGCAATTCTCATAATGTTAATTAGCCTATGATACATATGAGCGCTCAGTGTTATTTGCAGGTTAGAGGTCAAAGGGAATGATGATGTAGTACCAAACAGGATAGATCCAAGTTAATGTAAGCCTTTTATAGGCACAGATTATGGTACAGATGGGAGTATGCTGTATTGATGGTGTTAACAACAGAAAATCTGAATACAATGTGAGCAAGACTATCACCAAATGTGGTCAGAGAGATCTAATCAAAGGCAGACAACAGGGTGTTAAAACCTTGCACCTATCTAGATCACTTACATAAAATAATTTAGAAGATGTAAGTAAAGCAATTCTTTAAAAAAATTACTTGAGTTTAACCACGTCATCCACTTCTTTTGCTGGGTGTGGTGCCTCCAGTGTTCATAATACTGAATCTGGCAACAGTGGTGAGGAAGCAAGCAGCTCTCATGTTGAAGGTAGAGAAACTACTCCTGAATCAGAATAAAAGAGAATAAGACAGGGAAAAGCAGTGGGAAAGCACCCACCCTTACAAAAGCTGTCAAACTAAGGGAAACACCAGAATCTGTTACAGCCTTTTCTGTGACAGTGTAAAACCCCTGACTAATTACTTCCTCCTCTGACTTAATGTCTAACATTGGGATTTTAGAAACCTATCTGAGGGCAGCCAGAGAGTACACTTCATGTTAACAACCCAGTGGGTGAATGGAAGTCTGCAGTTATTCCAATTGTACACAGAAACACAATCCGAGACTATCAAAAATGTTCATAAACATAAGCTGGGTGATAAAATGCTACTAATAATCATAGTTTTATATCATATTGCAACAGATTTTCATATTTCATTGTCATCATTTTAAGGGGATCAGTGTTTATTTCATTCAAATTACCAAATAAAACAAAATGTGTTATATTTGTAATGAATATAATTAGGGGTGAAACAATTCCTCGAGTTATTTGAGTACCTCGATTACAAAAAATGATCGAGGAATTTTCTCTGCCTCGAGGAATCGCTTAATTAATTGTAAAGCTCAAAGCACGGCATAAGGCACTTACGTTACTCACGTAAAGGAAGATGACGGAGGACACAGAAGTGTTCGGATGAAGCAGCGGGAAGATGGAAGAGCACAGATAGGCGAGTGAATACAGCAGTGATGACGAAAGACAAAGAAAAAACCACAATAATAAATACAGAAATGTCGGAAGTGTGGAAGTATTTCAGACTGAACAGCAAGGTGAACACCGTGACATGTATCCGTTGTAACATGGCCCTTTCCTTACCACAACAGCACATCTCCAATGTTATAGCATCTTCTCACGAGACACCCAGAATGGAGCGGAGGACCCGAGTTAAAATAAAATTAACGTAGGGCAAATGAATGAGATTAATGTTAATATACCTTACTAACATAACGTTAGCCCAGCGGAGGGCTAGGTTTCTGTTAATTATGGCTACTGTCGAATGTGTGGCTAGTTTATGATTGTGACAAGCATAGATTTAGGCAGTGAGCTGTGCACCTGTGATTTGCACTGTTAATTTCCCAAAAGCACGGCCAAAATGGTGCACGGGTTGGTGAAAGTTTTCTCTTCATTCATGGCTGAATTTTGGCAAAATCCAACTACTTTTTGCAAAAATGAAGCAAATCATCAATTAAGTGGACGTGTGTGTGTATGTGGGGGGGTTATAGGTTATGAGACAGACAGATAAGGTGGGGGGGCCATTGCTTTGATTCTCCTGAATATAACAGAAATGTGTAAAACTGGTCATGCATGGACTCGTTCCAAGTTCCCGTTCAGATGTTCTTGCCTCTAATATGCCACAACACATTCTTGTTATGTCTAAATTGTAAATTTTGAAACTTATAGCGGCCAAAGTTAAGTTGCACAACAAAAAGGCAATGTTTATGCCTTTTTTATTTATATGCCTTATATTTTTGATACTTACAAGAAATACTAAGTTGAAAGTAATTAAGTTTTATTTATTTTTATTTATGATTTATTAATTTTCATTTGTGTTTGCAATGGCCTCTCTGGAAATGTTTCTAGTCAAGAAAATACATTTTGTTGCATATGCACAATATGAATGTAAGAAATAAAACTGTTACTTATCAAAAAAAAAAGGGAAACCAATTGGTCCTTCACTATTAAGTGAAATACCTTATTTCATCTTGCGTATTTATAACTGCTCTTTAACCTAGCAAAAATAAGTTTTATCCGATTAATCACAGGAATTTTCAGTAGAATACTCAAATACTAAAATATTCGATAGCTGCAGCCCTAAATATAATACCTGAAGATGCCTGAAATGTTCAGACATGTTAAAGTCAGTTGTACAGTCGGTGACAGTTATACAGGGATGGTGATTAGGGCTGGGTAAAAAAATGGATTTGATCAGTTTTGGATTGATTTCATTTTGCATAATCGAATAATAGTGGGTGGGATCGATTTTTCAGAGCAGGACCTTGAGTAAATGACCCGGATACTGCCAATGCAGAAGCGCAGCCAGCTCTGTCTCGTGAGCCCCTTGGGAAGACAGGGTGTCTTGGGCTCGCTCGGTTCTGGTGCAAGAGGGACGCAGAGGAAGGGCGGGGAAAACCCCTCCGCGGGAGGTCCTCCCAGCCTCAAACTCGAACCCCCAATGTGGAGGAACTGCCCATGGAGGCGGGTCGCAGAAGCCAGTCATTCTAGAAATATTAACTTCGATCACCTATGGCTGAGTGCAGAATTAGAGGAATAGTAAAGCACCAATCCCGAAGCGCCGCCCACCCTCCCAGTCCAGTGAGTTTCTTGTACCAACGACCCAACGTAATTATGTTTCAGGGGGGCCAAATTGGTAGCAGTGCCCAGGGTGATTGTAATGTGCCTTAAGGCTAGAAGCACCAGCCAGAAAACAGAATAAAGATGACAAAGAAGTCCGTTCTGAGCTACTATAGAAACATGGTAATGTTTCTGTCCTGTTCATTATTTAAGTGCAGATTCAGCTATTTACTGCTGAAATGTCATATTTATTTCCTTTCTAATGTCAATATTGATTCTGTGTTGCATGGCTGCGGTAGTCAAATAATCAGGTTACAGCTCAAAATTGTACTTTGGTATTACTAAATGAATCTGAATCAATCAATTAATACTGAATCGAATCGATATCGAACAGAATCGAATCATGATTAATCAATTCAGAATCTTTTTAATCAAAATCGAACTGATTAAGGAAATTGGCCATGATACCCAGCCCTAATGGTGATACTCCTCTGGTTAAGACCCAACTGAAACTGTAGCAAAGGAACTATAGTTGCCCCAGTGCATAACATATTGGGATTGTAGAAAAACATGTCACCTTTTAATATCCAAACCCTACAGCTATACAGCACCACAACAGTGAAGCCCTCTCTTCACTGTGTGGCATGTTGCAAACATATTTCAACATTGCATTCCCCAAAGCTAAGTCTGTAATTAAGATCTCTAGGAAAATTAGCATCACAATAAGGTTGCATAGTTTGTACACCAGGATACAATAATTGAGAAAAATACTATGAATAATGAAGTCCAACTGAGACTCAAATGCTCATTTTCTGCAACGGCAATAAGACATCTGGTCCATAAGTTTAGCTGTAATGGTTTATGTTTTCATTTGTAAATACTAAACAGTAATGGAAATCGTTGTAATACCTAATGAGAGCATGCTTTTATAGTGTAAACCTGTAGGTGTGAGATTTCTTCTGTCTCTGGAGAGGGGAACATTCAGTACATTTACATATAGCAAATCGCATTATTTAATTCAAACCTCATTTGCACGCAAGAACTCTGCCAGTCACATGCTGTGGCAACATCCAGTAGCTAGAAGATGAAATTCAGACAATATGTGCAAGACCAACTTACCACCCTAAAATCACCCAATAGTGGTACTTATTTATTAGCATGTCAGTAAGACACATGACAATAAAAACACTAGCTATATAACGGATTCAGAAATACATATTGAGAAGTAAGATTTGCTTGTACAACTGTGTGTTTGTCCATGCTGCCCCCACCACCCAGACTCACACAAGTGGAAGATGATGGATGGATTGATGCTTGCACATAACCTCAAAACGCATGTCTTGATCAGAATCAATATAAGAAAATATAGTTCAACTTCACTTACAATGTAGTAAATAATTCTGTGGGTGCTGGATGAGCTGTATGACATATTTTCTAAAATGGTACCATGAGACAGACAAATGCCGTGAATGCCTCAGCATGTCAAACATCCTTAATGCCGAAGAATGGTGCGATCTGACCCTGTTCAGTCAAAATACATTTTAACTGTGTGGCACTGTAGCCATTCAGGCAGAGAAATCAGCCATGTGCTGTCATAAGGCAGGAAACCGGCACATCCTCTCTCCTCACTAATGGTGGTTGTTGTGAAGGAATCTCCAGTGGGAGTAGGTACACAAGTCACCAGTATGCCACTGAGAATACAGTGGATGATTACCGTTTGCTAACAGGATCCACATGGCAGAGTCTCTTATTTTTTCAGGTCAAAATACAGCGTAGGCTCGAGAATGTAGCTTAACAAAGAAGCTTTGAGGCATCACAGAATGAAAACACAGAAGCCTAATTCTGTATAACCAACAGTGCATAGAATGGTATACTGTTATATATTCATAAAATATACAACATAACACTGTACTGCGCATGTGATCTTACAGAATACAACCAGGAATGTCATCCTATTTGTTTTACATCAAATTAGACACATTATTTTTTTTTTTTAACAGATTATCTTAAAACTCCATCTTACAGTTCCCTCAGTGACTCACTTAATATCACTCACGCTACAGTATCTATTTTCAAAATTTTAATGGCAGCCAGACGTTCTGTCTCCACATTGGCCTGGTCACTATAACTACTAGTGATGTGAGATGGTTTCATTCGCTTGAGAGGGCCTGTCATCTGCCTTTGCACTCTATGGCATCAATGAAAAAGATGCACGATGGGGTTCATGACACATCCGGCTTCTGCTGGCAAAAGGAGCTAGACAGCCTTCAGGCAGTGAAAGTCAGTGAGTCACACTGAGTGAAGACCCTTCAGGGTGAGAGACATGGAAAAAAAGTCAAGAGAAACAAACATGCTACATACACAAAAACAGTAATGTAGAGTAAAAAAGTATAGTACTGTATTATGCATTCTCTTAAATAATGTAATTTTACTCTCCTCCTTACAAATAAATAAAACAACTCAAGTCTTCTGTTTGTCCGTTGGCACAATGGGATTAGTGATAAATAACTGAATGTATTCATGTCATGTTTAAGTCAGACTGATAACCTTTTAAGTGTCCTCTTGTCCTTCTTCTCTCTTTGAGTTTTATTGTGCTTGTTGTTACTCACATTCACAGAACAAATCCAAAGGAAATTATGAGAATTTCATCAACACAATCTAAGATATAAGACCTGTCTATTCAACCATTCATGGAATTTGTGTTACCAGTTGTCTGGAGGTGATGATTTATTTGCCAATTCATTTGCTGCCTTCTATTTTCAGTAGATTTTGGGGATTCATTAATATTATGTAAAACAAACAAAAAAAAAACTCAGCAATGTACTGTAATCCATGATAATCAGAAATGCTTTGCGAGGATAACTATGTGATGTGACTGTGTAGCTATATTATAACATTATAATAATGCCAAACAAATACTACAGAACTGTTTCACAACAAAATGTGATCATTCCAGACTTGTGCATCAAAATATAAACTGCCTAATTACTATGTTAATTGCTTTCTTGAGACATCAAATAGTACAATGGCCTGTGTCTAATTCATACCCGTAACAATCAAATGTTTATTTAATTTAATGTTATCTTTTTGTAATAATCTGTTGAAAATAGTTAGCACAGAGATACAATTGTGAATATAGCACAGCCAAACACATACTGACAAGAAAGAAGGTACTTTCTCTGCCGCTATTTTTTTTTTTTTTTCACATAGCCAGAGAGGCCCCCAGACAATACTTTATTATTTATGGGATTCTCCAGTTAAGTCAGCCAAAGATGACGCATGGAGCTTTGCACATATAGAGCTAAAATATGAGCACGCTATGAGCACAGTGGTATAAAGATTCAAGATCAACAGAAAACACATTGCGATATTATTTGATTGTGTTTTATATATTCGGTGAATTTTCCAGTGTCATTTTTGTTTGCACTAGAGACCCTCCCACATCCAGTCACCTGGACAAAGCAACAGCCAAAAATATCTACTCATGCACTTCACACAAAGGACATAATGTGTGGGAGGTTTATGCTCGCCACAGTTACACCATCTACTAATGCAGGTACAACCCACAAAGAGTTACTGGTACACTGATTAGTATGGAAATCTTAAACAACTTTTCACCTGAAAACATGGTAAATTATCTTTATTCAAATACATAACTGAGCCAGAGGTACTGCTGCTAGGAATCCCATCTCATTTGTTGGGCCTAACTGAGGCTCTGTGCTTATAATCAGTATTCCCTGCACTTGGTAGCACTGTTACTACCACAGACTGGCTCACTGAAAATTTATGCAACTGCATGAACGGCCACAATTTAAATTTATTGTTGACTGCAATATCTGTCGATCAGAAAAGTGAATGAGTGTACAGTGTGAAAACCTGTGTTATCAATCCATGAATCCATATTAATCTTAATTGAGTCAACACTCAAAGTTGAAACGTGAAGGTTTAATAGTATATTAAAGGCTTGATATTTTGATAATGTCATAATCTCTAATGCCAAATTCACAGAGTATACATGAAAAGGGAATGGGTAGGTTCGTTTAAAAAAAAAAAAAAAAAAAAAAAGCAAAATACAGGCAATTAGACATAAATTAACTACTTTCAACAGCTTCCTTCCACTTCATTTACTCTTGATCCACCTGACATATATTTTCCATTCACAGGACATCATGAAGTTAACCGTCTATTAAGTCATTCAAATCTGGTCAACTACTCCCACAATTTGGTGAATCTGAGGCTAAAAAAACAGGTTAGAGATTCTTTTGAGCACCATGGCATTTGTTTTCAATAGCAACTAAACAGCATAATTGCAAAGGACTCAAAGAACAACCCAAACATCAGGATCGCCGGCTAGGGTTAGAAAAAGAAGCAGGAGCAAAGCAATTCTGAAATAGCTCTAATCAAGTGTAGAGACAGATCTGGCTATGCAAGGCAAAAGCAAAAGCAGTGCTCCAATCAGTTTTTTCAAGGTCTACCTATCTGTTGCCTCGTTTATTTTTTCAGCTCACCTCTTATCACTTCAAATCAGATATAATATTGGCGCGGTTTTAGTTTTTGAGACTACATTTGCCACATCTCCTCTCGTCTTCACCCAGAAAACCCATGGACTTTCTAGTAAACAGATACCATGCGCATACTCTCCTCCATCAACTGAAATCTAATCTTCATTTTACCAACCTCAGCTCAGCAGCAAATTACCCATGACTCAGACACTTGCAGGTCCAATAGTCTCTTTATAACAGTATAGTTATATTTGTTTCTTTCTTTATCACACTGATATTCATTTATGATGCAAAATGGCTTGGATTTAGCACTGAGACCTCATCACCTTTTGGATGCTGATGTAGGACACTTTTTAATTTGATGAAACTTGTTATAATGTCAAATGTTGGTTTCGCCACTTGGATTAAATCAACCTGGTTTAAACTCTGGTACTGGAATAAATCTGCAAAACTGGAAATTGACCCAATCCTCCCATCAATGATATTTTTTGCTCAACAAGTGCAACAGCAAAAAAAACATCTAAAGCCTTGAGCATTTCAGGACCATGTCATCCTGCTCCAAGCATCCTGCTTTTAAAGTAGTACCGTAAGTACTTCAGTGATCTGTCATTCAGCGATACACTCTAATCCCCATGTGTCTTGTAGCCACACTTCCTGCCAAGTGGGTGTGTCTGCTGATTTACAACACCTGCCTGTTATCCTCCACAGCTTCTTCAAAATAGTTTATATGTAGACAATACAACTGCTCCTCTCAGTCTTGTGACATATCAACAGAGACAGCTTCTGTCTCTGCTATTGTCCATCAAAACAGTATTTCCATCATAACAGGTGTCAACTAACATGAGTTTCTAGCTCCTTCCTGTTGCCTCTATACCTCTACTCTGGGTCCCTCTCTGAATAGAATTGAGAAAGTTTACTGCAAGATAAGACTTTAAATCATTACAGAGTCTACCAGACACTCTCAGCAAACTGTCACCACACATTTGGATGTATCAGGCCTGTCCAGCAGGCACCATTCCTATCTGATCCAAGCTGGTGATCTGCTCACAGCTCAAGTCCACTTTTCACCCAGATTTCCAAACATATGCACTCCATTTTAAGAGAAAAAAAGTACAAATCTATCACTTGTTTAACATATCATTTATTACATCAATTCCATTTCTATCCAGTGTTTCCCTCAGAGATGTGTTGTATCTATAGTGGGGGTGAGATGATACCCATATTCAGTATCAATCAGAGTCAGAGGCATTGCATTAGGGTTGTTTGTAGCATTACTGATGCCAGGTTGGCAAGGTGATATGATGGGCTGACAGATTGTATGACTGATGGGAAACACTAATCACTTCAGATGATTGTTTGTCTGCCATTTCTGCAATAAAATTTTAGTGCCTTAAGATTTCATGTTTAAAACATGCAAGTACTAAGAATGGTGAATACAGCATTTGTGGTTTAAGGTTTTGTTGTGCGCCACCCCCCCCCCCCCCCCCAAGATTAGACACCACCACACCAGGAGACCAATTCCACAAGAATCAATGGATGGCCATATTTAACCATGGATGCCAATTCAGTTTTGGACAGCAGTGGTTTCATCTATGTTACACACCTAAACACACTGTAGTGGTTGCATCTGATTGGTTGGGGTATCTGTATGTGCACTAGCGTCAAGTCAGTCATTTGTACAGTGACCAAAATTAACTACTGAGTCATCAGTCACAGTGACTGGTAACTGAAAACACAAAAAAGTCCACTGGCCAGGCATGTTCTTTTAACCAGAAATAAAGGACTAGCCTTTTGTACCACTAAATTTGTTTGAAATTACATACTACCGGTCAGTTGAACACAGTCTAAAAAATGGGATGCTAGACCAAACAGTGGATTTTTGTTTTAAAGGTCTGCATCGGCACATAACAGCTATTTAATTAGCCATATAGTAGGTAGCAACAAATCCTCATTGTGTTCAACAGATTCACTACTCCGCTTCTGACTGATTAGTGTTTGGTGCTTACAATTAGATGGTTAGGTTTAGAAGTAATTGTCAGGATCTGAGCCAGTCAGAGACAAAGCAGGGGTAGGCCTTTGCAGAATACTGCTGTGTGACAAACTGGCACAGCACAGCAGGAAAGACAGAAGCAGCACACACAGTACGACACAAAAATGCAGTAGAAAACAACAACAACAAACTTTTATTATATGATATTATGTGTTTTGATAATAAATATGTACTTGCCCATGTGGTGGATACCCCTTATGAGATTTTTACACCAAATGAAAAATCCACCCATATTTAGTGCTTGATGGGTGTTCATTTTTTTTGACCCTGCTGGAAAGGCAACGTGAAGCTCCATGCATGTTACAAGGCGTCATTAAAGCTACTCTTTGCAGAGTAAGAAGGGGGTCGTCATGACACCATGTGTATTGGAGATGCATTATTTTTTCCACACCTTCCCAAGTCAAGGAGTGGGAGTTAGCAGTTACATGCACAGCAGTGTGAACGGAACTGGACACTCAAAATGAAATGAAAAGGCAAAAACGTTTATGGCACAGTGGCATCTGTTACCAAGGCAACAACAGATGTATTGTTTCAATACATAAAGTGCCACAGACAGTGAAACGTCTTTCAGTCCATTAGATTGTACTGTCAAAATCCTCCTCAGTCTTAAAGATCTACCATCAGTCAGCCTCTAATGTATATGAAGAGGTGGACACCCTGTCATTTGTCAATTACAAACAATAGCAACAATAACAAATTCAACATACTATGGCAATATTTAAACATCTAGACAGTTCAATTATGAAAGTAAATGTTTTCCTTTATATGACAGCTGTGTCATAAATTTCTTAGACACTATATATTCAATAATTTTATACTACTTAGTATGAATAAGGATGAAATGAGGTTCATTCCCATCGCTGGTCATTTGCTGATTTTGCCTCTTGGTAGTTTAATAATGTTGATACCTAGATATGTGTCCAGAAAAATATAATCACCTTACACTTACTGTGACACTTAGCTAATCCTGGTAATGTATTTTTAAAAAAAGATAACAAGTGACTGAAGAGTAGATATTGTTCTGAATGTATAATACAAAAGACTAAGTCAAAAGTCTCTCCCCAGAGATATGTCATCTATATAAGATAATATCTTAATAGTTAAATTTTAATGATCAGTGCTCTACATATGGCAGACATCTGACTGACTCTTCACATGTAACATTGCTAAATGGGTCGAAACATATTTGAGTGACTGATAAAATACTTGTGCAGGCTGCCCTAGTACAGCCTATCTGTGGGAATCACTGACATCATTTCAAAGTGGAAATTGCACGTTGAATGGATCAGAAACAGCTATAGCTGCTACAGCTCCTCTAGAGATAGTCCTCCTCCGTGTGATCTAATTAGAGATTAAAAATAACAGCTTTCTGCTGAATGAGTGCTACTTCTCTACTTTAATGTTAGGAGCTTTTTGTCTTCCCATAATTTAAATTAATATATGTCATGACTTTGTGTAAAATAGAGGCCGTCTCAACTGCCATGCAATGACTAAGCCTGTATAGAAGCTTAATGTTAGAAGGAGTGACACACTATAGTGACTGCATAAAAAGAGAGCCTCAGGCATAGCAATCCAAATTTTCCCTGCTCTGTGCATAGTGTTACAGGCAATAGTGTTTCAGTAATAAATGCACCATGATGTGCATGGACGCATGAGAAGATACACACTGCTTCTCTTAACACTACATAAAAGAAGTTGAGAGCTAAATCTTACCCAACAGCATATTGCTTTATTATGGTAAGATGAAACACACATTCATTTTCTTACATCAGACATACTGTAAGCTCTCCTCTAGAAGTTAAAAGTTAAATGAGTCATTCGCAGCACTTGTATACTAGGACACTGGGCCTTCCAGCAGAGATACTGACATGGTTGTAAGCTGATTTCCTCTTTCGGAGGCCACATGGGCCGAGGCTGAATTGACTTAGTTTAGGTCAGAGGAGTCCTGTCGTTCCAAGCTTCAGTCGCTCTCAAATAAGACATGAAATGGCAAAAACAGGGCCAGGAGGTGTTCTTATCACATAACAGGTAAATCAAAAGGCAATTTCAGGCTTTTTGCAAGTGAATAGCCTTGTACGGAAAGGTGATCCATTTTTCTAAGAGCATTTACATAGCTGAATGTGACTGGTAAAACCTTAGGGGAAATGAGTATCAAAAAAGCAAATACTTGCATTGTTTGGTTCATTGTCAAGAGGAGCTGAAAGCCTGAACTGGAATCCGAAAGTGACAGGTAATCACAAATAAAGCAACCTAAGGCACTGCAATGAATTTATCAAGAAGACAGGCCAATTTCCAAAAGACACCTAGTGATTAAAAACAGAAAACAAATTCTAGAAAACACTACAGTGCGTTAGCTTCAAAAAGGAAATGTTTCACATGTAGAGAAGCCTAAAGGTTTTCCAATCTAAGGTTACATTTCACCAGGGACCCTGTGATCATAGTGCTGGCCTCTTTTTTTTTTTTTTTTTTTTTTTTTTTTTTTCTTGATGAATGACAAGGACACAGTGTTCTAATTTTCTGATAGGGCAGAAATCAGAGTACATTTTTTAATCTTGAGAGAAGTCGGCTTGGTATTGACAATAAAAGTTTTTTATTTGTATTTACAGCAGCAACAAAAACCACAATAACTTTGTATCTAAGACCTTTGTTGTATCAAGCTGGAGTTCATTTATCCATTCTTACATTAAAACTGATCATTATTCATTCCAAATATGGCATCTGTAACCTTGCAAGAATATAATAAGGACACTACCACCAGTGTCAAGTCATTGAAAAGCAACCACTAGCTGAAAATCTGTGCTTCTTCTGAAAGCAAACCATTAGGAAAAGATGCATGTTCCTCTCACAGTGCTTCACAGAGTCACGTGAATGTGTAATGTCATCTTTTTAGTGTCCTTAGGCAACGCATCTCCTCTCACCCCTCTCAGACCTGGAAATGTCTGATCCACTCCGCATCACTAAAGAGTCAAGTAGTCCTGGCTGGAACAAAACCACTGCCTCTCTTGCTTCTCCTCGCAAATAATGGATAAAAACCTTAGTATCTGTGGGATTTCCAAAAATGACATGCAAGTGAGCTTTAAAGGTAAGTTTATAGGTAAATTATAGGAAATGCAGCATTTATTTCATGATTAAGATGAGATGTACAAATCTGAAACTGACATTACTGATTACTGAAATCTCACATGCTTATCTGAGAAAAAAAAAATCCAATATGTGCAGAGATTGAGGCTTAATCATTTATATGATCTGCCTAGACTTTAGGTACTAAGAGTTGTTTAGTCTATAAAAGCATTTTTGGTTACAAGATCCAGCTAAAATCATCCTGTGCGTACTAACGGTGTACATTACAATTTGTAAGCATTGAAATAAATCACAATCTACACAAGTGTTCCCTTTTCATGTTAAAGTATAAGAAGCTGTAGCCGCACATGGCACACTAATTCAAAACCAATAATTTTGTGGTTATTGGACATTTGTTAGTCATTACTCAACTGATAAAGAAAAATGCTTCATTGAATAGTTACTTGTATACATCCAACAAAAACAATAAACACAGAATGACCTGTTATTATTGTTCAACCTGTGGTAAAACCAACCTCTGATTATATCAATAGATCTATGTCACTGAATAAACTGTGGTCACACAGATAACGAAACATAAAGTGTAATTTTTAAATGACATGCTGTGTTTTTGAGGGGGATGGTAATCTACTTCTAATCTGGTACAACGCCCCAAGAAATTCTAAATATGGCAAATGCTGTTGGCAGTGTACAATGTACACGCATGCACATGCTCCTCAGATATAACTGTTACCATGTAGGAGTTATTCAAATTATAGGCATTGTTTCGGACAGTATGGATTTTGGCCTTCCTAAAGCTAGGTCAGACGTAAAGGAGTCTGGAGCCATTGTAAGTCAGTCTGCAGGCAGCCATGGTTCCATCTTGCTTTGTAAATGAAGCACAGTGAAGCTAGGCAACGTCATCACTTCCACATGAGCTGCCTGATGATGTAACACAAGCTGAAACAATCCTACTAGAAACTAGAAATGCGTTTTGCTCTTAAAGACAGATTCATAGTACAATGCTGAGACACAACTCATTCACTTCATTCAGCAATCACACAGGCTGAAATATTTGAAATTCTTTTCTCCACCAGATTTTTACTGTCACTTACGAATGATCATTTTCCATCAGAAAGGCAGCCTTGAAAATATTCCATATTACAGTTATCAGTTTGAAGAGGATCAATTAATAATTATGCCAAGAGGCTCACCAGGCCTATTGAGCAAGCAACCAGCAGAGATGGAAGAAAACAGAGAACTGCCTAATCCCTCCACAATCTCAATTCAGTAATAAATACTTCAACTGTGCCAAATAATCATCTACAAAGAAAAGGATTTTCTTTTATTTAAAGTCAGCAGCTACTCAAGGTTCAGAGGATAACTATATAAAAGTGCTATTTTTGACACTTTGAGGCAAAATACAGACATACACCAGTAAATCAAAGAAGGAATACAAGAGACAATTTTAGCTTCAGTGATGCTGAAAGCATTCTGTTTTTGTCTATTTAAGGATATCAGCATTGATCACACAATCCTATAATTGAAGCCAAAGCTAAGTGTGTTATTTACCAGTATAAGTACAGAAAGAAAATTAATCATTTGGAGAATGTCATGCAATTTCAGATATTCCTACAAAATTACCGATAACATAACATCAAAAGATGTTCTAGCTCAAATAGCATTGGACAGGATTGTCTCAAGATGGTGTAAGTATCATGTAATACACTATTCTCATCCATACTGGAGAGTTTACATGTTAGTAGAACACACATAGTAAAGTACCCAGTCTATTGCATATATTGGATCATGGTTTCTGTCAAATCAATACATATAAGGGAAATAAAATAATATTTCTACATTAATGTGTCCAGTAAAAATGAGTGAAATTACAGGGAGGGCTCCACTGCCTCTGCACTTGCACTTGTGTGTCTGCCCGAGGAACACCCCTGCACATATCGGATTGTACATAAAGGATTAAAAGGCTATCCCACGAAAACCCTGTGCCTGAGTGTAGCTAAGAGAAGTTCTCAAACCACAAGAGGTTGACATGTAAAAATGGTGAATTTAATCAAAAAAAATGTGCGTGTTGAGGTTATTAAAAAATGTAATTTAACACTAAACTCCCTAAATTAGACTTACATAACTACACATTTTACCAACTTAGAGGATCTAATTTCAGAGCCTTTATCGTAGCATCACATTACATAACAGATGATTCAGAGTAGAAGTTGTGCTTGCTATCCATCAGAGACTAAATAAACCGACAGTGTCCCTAGAAGACTCACTGTGTATTGTGTAAACACTGTCTATCTGTCTTCCTACAGTAACATCTTCACACCTGCACACACTGACACGCCTCGGTTACAAAGTGCCATGTGTTTTATTTTGCACAACATGCATTAAACTAAGAGCCTGTGGCTTAATCCACCAGGCTGTGTTCTGTGTTTGCGTGCGCCTACACATAAAACAGAGAGCCCAGCATCAGTCCACATCAACAACAAACACGTCCCATCAGCTCCGACCACGATCAGACGAAAAAAACAAAAGGTATCGTCATGCTGCATTAGCATTAATAAATTAGCCACAGCTATAGTACATCGATTTAAGACCCCGTCCTTGAGGATCATATTTTATTTAATGTTCAGTAAAGCTAAGTCAGCGAACAGGGTGGTCATGCAGATATAGCAGCTGGTATGAACGTAGCCTATTAAGTAGTGTCCAGAGAAAACGGTATCCCATCACAGAAACAGTAAGAAGTGTGGAAGAAAAAAAAAAAAACACAAATAAGCTAGTTCGTCTGTAAGCTAATTAGCATCAGTCGCAGTAGCATCACCGTTGCACCTGCTACGCGAAGCGCCTGCGGGCGGAGGGAGAGGGAAGACCAGGAGGAGAGAGGATGCCTGCGGTCCTGACTACTGTTAAGGTGTGGGAATAGACGCCGGACACACAGTAAAACAAACAGAAAAAAAGCAATTGTAATATAGCAGGTTCGAATAAAATTATAAAGTAGTATTAAAATTCCTTACCTGTGTAGCTAACGAGAAGCAAGGCTAGAAAAATATCCCCTGACTGGACCATCGTAACTCCCGTGTAACGTGAACGTTAAACGGCGAAGCTAACGTTTGATGTGTCCCTACGTTTTTTTTCCCCCTTAGGTTTCCGCTTCTCTTAGCAACTGTTCATCCTAATCTGTATTTCTGAGGTCGTCGGAGATAATAACTGTCAGTACCAGCGTCAACGGTGTCAAGCAGCGGCCAGAGATTAGCGGTGATGAGCGCCAGTGCACTGTTCAAAGTCTGACTGACAAGCACGGCCTCATCACACACGTGGATTAATGCGCACGAGCCGAAGAATGGCCCTCTGGTTAAATAGTGCGCGTCTCTCAAGGAAAACAAGTGTCATGAGGGGAAAAAAAACAAAATAGTGATACTGATAATACTCCAAATACGTTGCATGCATACTGTGCAGACATCTTAATCCACCTTCATCTTTGTTGTTTTTTCAGGGTTGAAATGATACATATGTATTTTTCATTCTCTTTTCTTCACATGCAACAAAAATACAGGAAATACATGAAGACACACAAAAACTGAACTAAATGGGTTCTAAAGGTTAACGTGACTAGTTAGTGTGACCCCCTGACCCCATGACAAAAAGCAGCACAAACAGAAACATCTGACATGTGTTGAATGAAACCTAGTATAAAACATCAGAAAATCAATGCAAGACATCTCATATTGTCTGAATAAAGACATGTTGAGTGGAAAGGGAGGTCATACTAAATACTACTACTGTGGGTTATAGAAGCTGTTTTTTTTAAGCATTTTTTTTTGTTTTTACAGCGACGGAGTGATACTTCCCATATATTCAGACTGTATCTTGTTAATGTTGGCCCAGGAATTTTCCACAGTGCTATATATATATATATATATATATATATATATATATATATATATATATATATAATCTCAGGAAATTAAAATTTTTGGCTTTTTTTATTGTTGTCTTGATTTGAATCAGCACAATGCAACAGTTTTTTCCGATACATTTTTACTTTTATTTTATTTAGTTTTTTTGTGGAATGTACTTCACACTGCACAGCATTTTTTTTTTCTTTTTTTTTTTTTCTTTTTTTAAGTAAAGCTGTGACACTCTTGTCCCATACGGACAACAAAAATGTATTACTGGGTTTCAAGAGGATAGATATAATGTATACAATGCACATAGGCCTTTGTTATCATCTATTATATAACCTTTATTAGGTGTTTTGGCTCACAAATATGCTGTTACCAAACCTGTACAACCTGCCTGTGTAAGAGATTTATTTTTCTACCAACAGCCTCAAGGACATTAATCCTCTCTCTGTGGCAACTTCCAAATTAATTTATCTCTGTATATAACCTTTACTAAGTGTGTTTTTCTTTCCAATATTTAATTTACTGATTGTATAAATGTTCAAGTACTCTGAGTAAATTCAAAATGTTATTATATCAAAACAGAGAAACTGAGTAAAAATTACCTTTTCAGTAAAATGTATCATTTACTTGCACAAAAACATATCTACAACCACTGTCATTTGTCAAATTACTTGGCTTTTACTGGTGAATCAGTGTTGTGGAAGATGATGGTGTTTTTGCATTTACTATGAAGCCTCTGCACATCCAAATGGGTCATATCTGATGACGAAAAAGATGAGAAATTGCATTTTACTTGAGCTATTTAAATGTATTGATGGGATTTGGGGTTCAAAAGTTATTAAACATTTTAGATGCTTTTGGTCGCTGGCCAAGTACTGTAGAAAAATGTTCTCTGTCACTGAGAATATGTACAGTAACCCATAACCACTATAGATTTAGAGCATTCAAATGCACATAAATAATTTCTTTTTATAATATCACCATGGGGACTCTTTTCCAGTGGCAGATGTAGCCAACTTTATATGGGGTGGCAAAGGATGGAAAATGAGAATATACAGTATATGTAAGTGACATAAACAAAAGATTCACAAAAACACACTATTTATCATTATACAATGCTCTGTATCGCACTACTCAAGTGTTTTAATGTTAAACAAGACCAGTAGTCAAACAAAACTGCTCATCACTTAAGTATTAAAAGCTAAATTAAAATATTCCAAAACAAATAGAATTTCTGCTCTGTAACAAATGGCAGTAATTGCTTGTAAGATACTGTGGAGCAGAAAACTAAAGCATTTTTAAATGACTTTGGTCAATTTAGTGATTATTTCAATGCTTTGTGCAGGTTGTAGACACAGTGGTGGGTTGATTTGTTTTTACAAATACAGCCTGAAGAACACAAAACTTTGACAGTGGGTGGGCAGCTGAACCCTTTGCCCCCTGTAGAACTGCCCCAGCTGTTTTCCAAAATTCTACCTGGACGTGAAATAGAAGTAAAACTCATATTTGTATTTAAATACTGCAGATTATTAATTGGATGATTATTAATGTATGGGCTGTATTTCAGTGCTGTAGATGTTTATAAAGTGTTTCACCCACAGCTGAGCATCATATTTTATAATATCATCAACCATCACTGATCTGTACATAGATATTGTAACCACATACCAAGGGAAAATTCAATTAGCAGCACAGAGTATTTTGAAATCAACCTGTAACCCAGTGGTTCTCAACCGTTTTTGGCTCATGACCCCATTTTAACATCACACATTTCTGGCGATCCCAGACATTCAAAAAAGAGACCTTTTTTTTTTTGCCAAAAATGAATTTGTTTTTGATCATGTAATAGTTTGCTATAGTTGCAAATAAATGTTAATTTTAGATGATATTTGGGCTATATAATGTATATTATTATGGATGGAGGCAGAAAAGCCAGGTTGAGATTACTGCACAAAGTACTGCACAGGATATGTACAGTCAGTCCAGCTTGGATTTACAAGGCTGCAAATTAATACTGTACAAACAATAACTCAAACTATGAATTATGAAAGAGCTGCAGCATCTTAAACCGACCACAGTGAACATTTGAAAGACAAACAGTACCGCAGTGCTTCAGTTTCAGCTTTGCAGTTTGTCATGTCTTTTATGTATTGGGATTGTCTCTCTCAACTCACCATATATTTTTTATCAGTAAGTTTTTTTTTTTTTTTTTTTTTAAACAATTAACAGAAATTTCAGATGACCCATTTGAATTCCAGGCTACCCCACATTGGGTTCTGACCCCACAGTTGAAAAACACAGCTTTAACACCAACCACATAAACTCAGTATTTTTATTGATGTGAAGCGAATTACTATAAAAATCACTGTTGTCCTGAGATGTCATCGGAACTAACACTTTACAGCATTAATGTTTTTTTCCTATGCAGTTACTGAACAGATTGTTAAACTCAGAGTGCACGTCAGATGTTATACAGCGTAATTTGTCACAATTTGTGTTGCTTATCATTTTATAGCAAATTAGACATCTGCCATTTTAATCCTGATCCAATTCCTCTTCATGTTGCACAGAAATACTGTCAGTATAATCAATCTGCACAGCTGAAATACAGAAAATCAAACCTTTAAAATGCACAACAAAAGCCACAGTTCTTCCCCCTACATACTTCACTTGAGTCTAAGGTTTAAGTATTAGGTTAAGCTCCAGTCAGATATTCTCCTGACCCTCCTCACCTCACCAATGGCCAAAGAGAGACTCATGCAGTTCACTTTAATTTTGACGGCAAAGTGAATAGCACCTGAGAGATAGCAGAGATCCAAGGGAAGAGACTGTTCTTTGCTTGCACAGCAGGGAGGTATCATATTTGGCACCCTAAGAGGGTGGTTTGAACTACTGGCTAGAAGAGAGATGCAATGAGCCAAAATCTAATAATCTCAAATTAATCTGTGGGCTGGCTGAATGTGTGTTATGGTCAAATCATCCACATTTACTGTAACCATTCTTGTACAGTGTGTCTCTCCAAACATATAACCACAGGGTGTGGAGCCCCAAAAATGTTCCCAAACACACGTTCCTTGCTCAGCCTTTTAACCAAGCATCTGTTGAAAAGTAACATGGAGAAAACAAGGAGAGATGAAAAAACATAGGGGAGATGGTGATAAGTTCGGTCCGGTTTAGGGCAATGTGGGGGAAAGGATATGAGTTTGACTGGCATTTTTGCATCCACATCACAGATAGAGAAAGTATGAGTCAGCTGATGACTCATACAGAGAGTATAAATGCCCTCCAAAATACACTCTTGTGTTTTATTTAGTGTATTGAAGTTGTACAAAAGCTGATGTGGCTTGTTTTACTTTTAAGTTTTCTTGCTAGTATAACACTTTGAGGCCAATAGTCACGGTGAAAATGTACAGTGTTTTCATATTTTGTCTCTGTCTGTCTATCATCTAGTCTATCATCTAATCTATCATCTAATCTATCTATCATCTAATCTATCTATCTATCTATCTATCTATCTATCTATCTATCTATCTATCTATCTATCTATCTATCTATCTATCTATCTATCTATCTATCTATCTATCTATCTATCTATCTATCTATCTATCTATCTATCTATCTATCTATCTATCTATCTATCTATCTATCTATCTATCTATCTATCTATCTATCTATCTATCTATCTATCTATCTATCTATCTATCTATCTATCTATCTATCTATCTATCTATCTCTCTATCTATCTATCTATCTATCTATCTATCTATCTATCTATTATCTATCTATCTATCTATCTATCTATCTATCTATCTATCTATCTATCTATCTATCTATCTATCTATCTATCTATCTATCTATCTATCTACACACTCATATTTTATAGAGGAAAACACACGTGAGCATCGTGTAGAAGGTCCTGTATCTACTGTAGGTGGTTTTAAAATAGCTCTTCTTACCTCCTCCACCACTGAACAGAAGGAAGCATATTGTTATGAACATTGGTTTCTGGGTCATGGAAGAAGAGCCGAGGTCAGTTACAGAGGGAGGAGTAGTACACGTTCACGGTGCAAATGACCGTGAAAACAGGAATGCTTTAAAGCATTGTTATGAGAAGTCATTGGCCTGTGATGTCCCGTGGAGAAGCAGGCTGGTAAATAAACTGTTTTGCGGGAATCACCAACATGCTTCTTTTCCTTTTTCCTTTTCTGTACACAGCACAATTAAATAAAGACAAAACGTTCCTGTAATTAAAAAAAAACACCATCCAGTGTTCTGTGTGCTTTGGATGAATGACTTGATGAAAAGTTTGTGAGTCTGAAGCATGCATCTGTCATTCAATTATCACCACCTCGTGCAGAAAGACAGAGAATCCCATAATCTCAGGACTAAAGGGTGTATCAGTTAGCTGGAGTGGGAGATGGTGTTGTCACACAGTGGATTCATTGTCCTGAGAGTCTGTCCTGCAAGGCACACAGGGCTTCTTTGTGGAGCGCAGATATTAATCGGCGTAGGCAGTGATCTGGAGGAGTCTGACTAAGCTCACATACAACCACACAAGGACACAGACGCAGCCATATACATATTCATTATGTAATACCAAAGACCGAATCCAGTGTCCAATCCCTCCCAGTGTTTGCTATTATAAAGATTTCATTCTTTACACATGGTTTACACAATACATATGCAAACTGCAAAATTGTCGTCACCACTTTGAATACAAGGTGTCTTTGCACTGTTCCAACCAACTTTCATCATCATCGAGTACAAAGAGAGCTTAGTTCTGCTCATAGTCTGCTGTTTGACTGCCAGACCAGTGACAACACCTCTGCCTCATGAGCATAACCCCAAACACAAGACAAATACTGTGTAACCACATCCTCAGACTCAATTAACCGACACAAACAATTGAATGAAATGAATCATGTTTAAACTATTTGAAAATTAAACCGTGAAATTGACAGTGTCAACACTTGTTCATTGTGTACATATTAAAAATACGTTAGTGGGGAACTGTAAAGTTCACTAAGTTACACATTTCAGACTGAATTACATTTGTTTATGTAAATTTCATTTGATAGGGACAATACATATAGGGATTGTCATATGTAAGCATATGCAAGCTCTGCAGCGTATATAGTATTTAAAGCCATAATTTACAGATGTTGGCCCTGGTGGGTCTTATAAGAAAACAAGACAAACAAACAAAAATGACAAAATACCAACAAATAGATTAGAACAGAACAACTTCAACCTCTGGCCCTGATAAAATACATGATATAAATATAATACTTCTACATGTGAAGCTGAAGACCTGGCAGAAAGATTAACTTAACATTAGATTGCAATAATTAAGTTATCAACCTGACATCCAAAAGACTGGAAGTGAATTAAAGTAATAATGGAAAAGCAAACACAAATGGAGTCCAAAGAGTCAAGATGGGAAATGTAGCTTGAATATCTGCTGCCACCTAGTGACAGGAATCTGCTGTGCATCTAAGTAAGGTCTTAGATAAGATGGCAATATAATAATAACAATAATAAGAATAAGAATAAACCCTTACATGTAATGTGACCTGGTGGACTTGAGGGGGCAGCATATCTCTATCCCAAAAAAAAAAAAAAAAAGAACAAGCCGAACAGATTTTCTTTTTGCAGTGTAATTCATGTATGGATGGTATACAAGTGAATAAAAAATATCTAATACTGATCTTTTTTTCTTTTTTTTTTTTTGTCTATACTCTGGTTATGATTTAGGACATTGAACATAATTTTTTTCTTGATGACCCCAATCTAAATGCTGAATCTGCCCCTGACTCTCCACTTCAACAGGAGATTCATTTTTGAACTGATTATTTATTTATTTATTTAAATACTATGTTCAAGAATTTTCATTAAAAAAATCTCACCTGCACTGCTTGGCAATTTACGATAATTCATGCTGTCTTTGCATCTTTATATTTCCTCACAGGCTTTTTACACCTCTTTTTGCCCATACTTTAACTATATCTAATGCCACAGCAATGGCAGTGAAGATAAAGCTGTTTTCATTAGAGAAGCATATTTATAGGTGAGATAAAAAAAAAAAAATTACAGTTTAGTTCCAATATTTTCAGAGGCAGCTGCTCTGCGTTCAGACATTTTGCAACATGTTGCAACAGTATATCAATTTTTGTCAACTGTTATATCCATATTTACCTTCTTATGAAACCGTATGTGGTAAAAGCAACCAAAGAAAATGCAGTGAAACAGTTTCTATTCGTTCCAATGTATCAGATTTTTACCAGTAATTTCTTTAATTAATAGTAATGTGATAATCCTTGAAATTAGTATTTAAAGTCACACGTGCACAGATGCTCGCCCTCATTTAAATATTCAATAAAAGACAAATTATTACAGTTGGTCTTAAAATTATACCTAAATATAAATCCTCTAGTGATGTAACATGGCTTAACAGAGATGTTATATCTGAAGATGTGGCAAAGAGCAGTGTGTATGAAATCCATCAAAAAAAAACAAACATAAGCAAACAATTGTCTCCAAATGCATTTGTTTGCTATTTACAAAACCAGGCTGATTTTAAGACTTTCAATGCACACAAGTCAAACATCCTGTAAAACCAAACTTAGCAAACACCATCTTCTGTAATGTGCAGTGACAGTTCACATCAGATCCTCAGTCTTTCAAGAAGCCTGTCACTTTGGATTTCACTCAAGATGTTTGACGAGCTTCTAACGTACTCAAACGCTGTCTCAAACCCCTGGCTATGCAGAACACTGCTCTCAGTCATCAAACTGTGTCCCAAATGCTCTCTGCAATACTAAAAGGATGTTCAAATGAAAAAACGAGAGGTGCATGAAATACATGATTCATCAAAAGGATTACATTTTCATTTTCGGCAGAAGCATAAACAGAAATGAAAATAGCAACAATGTATAATATGTGATGAAGTATTCTTGCAGTTTGACAGGAAATTGCTGTTCAATTTGACCTGGAGAACACTGAGTCATGGTTACAACAAAAGCAACAAGTTAGTCTATTATTAGGAACCCAGCAGTAGCCTATGAATAACAGCTGGATTTATATATTCAGTCAGACTACAACAGGCTTTGAAAGTACAGTGTTTATGTGAATAATGTTTTACAAGCCTCCTGAGTCCTGCAATGCTGTTATCTTGCAAATCAATGTGGAAGTCAACTTTGCCACGGTTCGTTGGCTGCAGCTCTGCTATATATTTTGGTTGGGTTTCGAATGTGCATTTAGTAGGACGCTGAAAATAAGGTGTTTAAACCCAGGTGGACACAGACATCTGGACTCTGCTAGCCCATTGGAATTATCTTATAACCATGGGACAATTAGGCTATAAAACATACAGATCTGTCTATGATAGTAAATAGGCCCTACAGAGGCTTGTACTGTATGATTGTATTCAACACGGAGATATCAGGATTCTGTTACAGTGAATGGAATTTCAGGCAGCTATTTATTAGCAACCTAAATTATGAGAGTAAATTTTAGAACTCGCCAATGGGAAATTAACAGGTTTAATTTAAATGGATGAAAATGAAACTTTGAACTGTCTTAGAGATATATCTCATTTAAGACATTTTAAATAAAGTCTATTCCTACCCTAATTATTTTCCAGCCAAGGGAAATTGTAGCTCAAAAATACTAACGACTCTGGAAATTAAGACTCAAAAGTGGTCTGCTCATTAGTCTGATACTGTAACGTTTTTTTTTTTTCTTCTAACATTACTGTATGAAAAGCCAGAAGGGACAGAAGCGCATGGAGTTAATACAGTATTTTATTCAGGTTTTCCAAGTCAGACACCTGTTCTTTCACAATCCACAATCCAGCTATAACTAATCATTTCAATAAATGTATATACCTGTGAATTTCATTATGGCCATATATCTATATCTTATTATTCACCTGAAGGAAGAATTACTGATTGATATAATTTGTTTATATTCATGTTTATAAAGCAGAGCCTTATTCAATATGACGTCGCATTATTTTAACTCCAAGTCTAACAGAAGCAGAGGTACCTCGGGCATTACTCTCATTCTGAAGCATACTTGGACTTCAAACAGAATAAGATGGACTTTGAAGGAGGGGCATTCACTTTTTGATCCTTTTCCCTTCCATTGATTACATGAGATGATAAGAACAAAGAAATTTTGCCTGTTGCTCATTTCCTTCGACCTTCCTGACAATTCCCAGCCTCTCGTCTGAAATGTACTGAGAACCTGAACAGCTACATCTGTGGATGCAAATATTCAGTATGCAAACTACAGCATGTTATTATTATTATTATTATTATTATTATTATTATTGTTGTTGTCATTTAGGGACATAGTGAATCATCACACTGCAAAATTACTTTTAGTCATTTCAAAATATGTTGCATTGGACAAATACCATCAGTTTCCATCTTATAAATGAAACTTTTGGAACAATAATAAGCATATGCTTGAATGTTTTTGAAGTGAGTCCATAAATGTTTCATGCCATTCTTCATTAAATCCTCTGCCTTGTAATGAGATGGAGATTTTTTACAGCTACATTTCTTTTGTGCCTTAAAGTGAATGAATTATACTTTGCTATTAAACTTAACTTAAACTTATTGAATTTATATCTGAATATGACTTATAATTCAGTGCATGGGTAAGTTCCATCTATTGCCTTTTGTTTTGGTCAAAATGTAATATTGCAGTTTTTAATTCATTGTTTTCAAACTTCTACTAAAACAATTCATAAATACTTCACATTCCTGGTCTGATATGCAGTGAAAGCCAACCATAGAAAATTCACAGTTAGAAAAAAATTCCTGACATCATGGTTTTGTCCGTTTTTGACAGACTCAAAGTGGGAATGCATTGCACTGTCTGGTGGTTTTTCATGATCAAGCGTTTCCTGTCTGCATGTATCCACCTGGCTTATTACCATTCTGTTCAAGGAAGGGGACCTTTTCCTCACCAAATCCATGGTTAAAACTGTCAGAACACGCACCTCTCAATTCATGCTGATAATTCGTGAAATTCATTGCCCCAATTAAAGCACTGAATTGACTTTATAAAAATCAAAAATATTAAATGACCCCTGCAATTGCTAGTCAATACCGAGCTCTTTAACTAAGCTCATTTGATGTGCTGGATTAAAATGAGTAAGTCCCTGTCAATTACATTCTTAACAGCTATCTTAGCTTTGGTGGCGTTCATGCATGTAGCCTAGTTTCTGTCTATTTCAATTCCTCACACGGAGAAAGAAGCAAAAGCACCATTTTAGGTTATTTCTACTATTGTCACATTTGAGTCATGGTTAATGCATAATAAAACAAAGACTGATATGAAACACAAGTCCAGTGTGTCATTTATCATGACAGAACAGATCAGACGGTGGAGGAATGTTACAGCAGCTGTCAGCCTAGTAAAACACTATTGTCTTATAGAATGTCCTTTAAAGCCTTTATGATGCATTCCAAGGAAATTACATAATAATCTTTCAATAGCGGATCATTGTGGTTATCATATTAAAAAAAGTACCACACTGGATTTAACTAAGCAGATAGGTTCTATTGGATAATTACTGCAGTAGTTAATATGTTTCAGCTGCAACAAGGTCTTTAACCATGTAAGATGCAGAGAGTAATTTCTCATTTCTTAAGATAAGATAAGATAAGATAAGATAAGACTTTATTGATCCCACCATGGAGATATTTGATTGTTTATAGCAGCAATATGCAACACACCAGTGCAAAAGAAAAGAACCTTAAAGTATAAAAATTTAAGTATAAAGTTTAAAGATATCTACATATTTACATAGTGATTGCACATATGCATGATGTAATATGGGGGTGGTAAACAACCATCAGTTTGGTGGAGAGCATAAAGACTGGACTGTGTCAGTGGAAAAAGGTCATGTGGTCTGATGAGTCCAGACTGACCCTGTTACAGAGTGATGGACACTACAGGGTGACCATCAACAATGGACTGGCCACCTGAGTCCAGACCTGAACCTCTTGGAGAATTTTTGGGAGGAGACTTTATGAATTGGTCCACCTATCCCATCATTAACACAAGAGCCTGATGAAAAACTAACAAAAGTCTAGATGGAAATAAATGTCGTGATATTGACAAAATTTACTGAAATGATGCAACAGGGAATTTGCACTGTAATCAAAACTAAAGGCACTCCAAAGAAATATTAGTGTTGGACTCTTTCGGGGTGAGCTGTGTATAATAACTACAAAGATGACTAAAATAATTAAAAGGTTTTATGAGATGCAGTTGATTATTAAAGCCCAGTTGGCATTAGTAGTCAAATATAAATCACAACCCTAGATTTAAAACTAGAAAAGCATTTGTAGGCTGAAGAGAACATACAGTATTCCATTAAGAGCAAAAAATACACACAGACATCTTATCACGTCTCACCAAACAACCGAAAGTCGATAAATGTTGAACTAACAGACTATTGTGGTACGTAGGCTGAAGAAATATCTCATCTCACTACTTTATCACTCTCTGGCAGCAATTATGTGAGGACAAGTCTTACCACAGATAGACATTTGGCAGCAACTGCATACATGTAGCCGATCACATCACAGCAAGTGCACTGACTCAGTGGGTGTTTGAATCTACATTATATTGAACAGGACAAGAGAATACCATACAATCAATGAAGCACCGAAAGAAATGAATACATTGTGACATTGCATAGCTGCTTCCTGTCTACGATGACAACTGGGTTATTTTAATGAATGAATGTGTCTTATATAATCTATGCAAAGTCTGTGTTACCGGTAACACCTGCTTCACTGTCAATATTAGTCAGCTAAGTTTTCATTTAACAGAATGCTGCCAAAGTACATTCAGTGTGCTTTACCCATTACAATAACCAGAAAACTGAGCATGCATAAAGTAGAACAACAGCTTGAAAGTTGCTGTTTGTATTTAGTAGAGAATGGCCGATGAATCAGCTTGACCAATGAATCACTGCTGATAGATTGATAGAATTAAAGTTATTGGCAGCAGAAGTTGGTGCTGATAACGACTGATGTCTAGGCTTCTAAATGTGGAAATAGGGAAAATAATTCTGAAAGGATGAGTTGAGTATAATGTTCAATGATTCACATTTATTAAATTAGGTATTTATTACTTTTACTTCAGTGCAACAGCTATAATATTTCTAATAAAGTGAAAGAAGTTAATTTCAGATATGCGTAATGTGTTTTGTGTGGCACAAATAGGGGTTGCGATGTATAACATTAATTGGTTATATGCTTTAACCTGCTTCAAACTACAATTATTATATTGGCCATTAATATTCACTATTGGTCGACCTCTAGTATTTAGTCTCCAACTTTCCAAATGCACAGCAAAGGAATGTTGGTGCTTTCTATCTTGTAAGGCTTGTAGCTTTATCATTTCCCTTATCATAGATGCGTTACCTTCAGCTAAATAGAGCGAACCCTAATTAGCATAAACAAACACCATGCAACAATTTATTTTCTGCACATTTTTAGCCAATAGCCCGAGGACTTTAAGAGCTGAGAGTCGTTTTAAGTATTTATTGTTTTTATTGTTCTAAAAAAACCTCACAGTTCATGCCATAATTGTCTTTGTTATGCTTGTGCATGGGTAGTTATCAGTGCCTGGAGCCAGACAATATGACTGGCAGCGCTATGTAAGCACAGACTTCTTGTTCATAAATTTTATGATTAATACAGACTGCGTTGTAATCTGGGAAAGCATCCTGGCATGAAGGATGAGGATTATGTAGTTTTCATCTCAGAAACTAATTGAAAAGGCCTGTGATGGCGCTGTTATCACTCATGTCCCTGCTGAGTTATGGCCAGGGTGAGATATGACTGACAGAAAAAAGGGAGACTTAATGAACAGCATGTGACTGTTGAATAGGCAGGTACTAGATTGTAGACCTGGACATGTTTTAATAAAGATATCTCATATTAGTTGGGATCCAGCCTTTCAGATTAAGTGATAATACCTGCAGTCTGTACAAGAACCTTTGTAACGGATGAATGAACGGCCAAATAAAATCTTTGGATATATGAAATATATTTCCAGTTTAGATACTCTAATCTCTGAAACGGATGCAAGAAAAATAACTGTTAGATGAATTATGCTGCATAGAATCTAGGACAGTTTGTAAGTTCTGCCACTAGGGGTCTCTCATTCCAATCCCTCTCAGATGTGTAGTTTGCTAACATTGAGAAGGAGTGTGGGATCATGGGAGTTGTTTTCATCTGCAATGTTGATGAAAATACATTAGATCGACCCAGGAAGAAAGCATGTTTACAGCCAAGCTAACGCGTGAACGTTTTATTTCTAATGAAAAAGCAGCACATCAAACATTAAACAAATTAATTTTTCCCCACAGATGGGCAACCAAATGAAGCTGGCCACTACACTGGATACAGTAATGGATTTTTGATCATTGCAAAGACATAAGTGAACAAAATAAATCATTTACCAAGTGATTTTAAGATATTTTAATGCTGTAATTTTGTACCCTATTCTCTGCTCTATAGTATAATGGAGTTTTAGCTTTTTGGAAGTTCTATATCAGCACAAAACAACACAAATGAGGATTTAACTCAAACAATTGTTTCCTACATTTCTTTTAACTAAACTGTTGTAATTGAAGCAGTAATCCCCCCACCCACCTAAGCCCCTCACAGATTGAACAGTGGCCACCTACCCATTTTCCCACAAGAAAAACAGAAAATAAATGTCTATTTTGTGGAATACAAGCGTCTTTATGAGAAAGCTTACCCCATGGAGTTATCGTGCTATCTGATTGACTCTAAGTGAAATTTAGAGCAATATAGATATGTAAACTAATTTGCAGTATGAGCATGAAAAACACTTCATATCTTTAGAGATGCACTCTGGGATGATTACAAGCTACAGTATTTCTTCATCATAATGTGAGACAGTTTAGGAAAAAGTGTCATCAGACATTTTGGATACAGTGTAAATGGCTTGTGAAGTTGATTGTGCATTACCCACCCACAGGCCTATATCTTCCACTTGTTTCTCGTATCATTGATATTTATACGTTGTAGATACCTGACTTTTACGTAACTGGCATATCAATCACCCATGAACCACCACAGATGAATATATGCTTCAGCAGAGAATAAAATGAGTATGTTGGTTTCATCACCATTTCGCACAGTGACCTGTTATCTTACGCAGAGGTAATATAAAGCAGAATGCTCCCCTAGCTGAACATTCATTGATAGTGTGTGAGCCATAGTGATGGGTTTTATTAAGTTCCACTGAAGACGGAAGAGCATATTTAATTCAATTCCATTTTCTCACTTAGTGTAGATTAGAATAGGTTAGCTCATTTTCTCTTTGTCAGGCACAGAAGCAGGACCTTGTGGGACTATTGTTGGTTAATAATAGGAGAAATAAAGCTTTTGTCATATTCCAAGAACAAGAAAGAAAAGAGAAAGATACCCATGTGTGAGTGTAAACAAGAATTTATAAAAGAAATGCATGTTACATTGTTCTATTGGCAATGTGT